>NW_026930877.1:0-44172 GCF_032062105.1 Saccostrea cuccullata
TTTCCCTTTCCCCTGAAAAATTTACCCTATCTCCTGAAGTCTCGCTAACTCTCGCCTGAGCCACTGTCAGAGCTACTCTGAACTCATCGGGTTTTATAATTTCCAGAACACCGAAAAAGAAAAGGTTCCAAACACATTGGTCAGGGGTGTTCCGAGTGGGAGAAATTTCTTCAACAACAAATGACACTTTAAATTTATCAGCAGTGCCATTTGAGAAACAACAGAATGGTGTACCACAATGCATGACTTTGACTATGGTTGATTTTAAACATCATAGAGGAAAACCACCTGTGATATTTCATTTAAATGCTAACAAAGACAATCCTCAATTATGCGCAGTTTTGGCAATGTGCGAATACATAGAATTACGAGGAGGTAGTGATGGACCACTTTTCATGTTTAGGACAAATCACGAGTTTCAAGACATTACTTTAATCAGCAATTAAAGATTTCACTTAATTTTTAGCTCTACTAGTAGGACCAGAAGAGCTTATGCGATATCCGTCCGTCCGTCTGTCTGTCTGTAAACAATTTTTCAAAATGCTACTCCTCCTACAGTTTTGGTCTGATTTCAATATAACTTGGCACACAAGTAGACTACACTTAGATACATAATTGTGTGTATCGATTTTTGATTTTGATGAACGGTGTTGCCGTGGTTACTAAAAATAGAAATTTCTGTGAAATACTTTCAAAATGCTACTCCTCCTACAGTTTTTGGTCTGATTTCAATATAACTTGGCACATAAGTAGACTACACTAAGATACATAATTCTATGTATCTGTTTTTGATATCGATGAACGGTGTTGCCGTGTTAAATATAAATAGAAATTTCTGTGAAATACTTTAAAAATGCTACTCCTCCTACAGTTTTGGTCTGATTTCAATATAACTTGGCACACAAGTAGACTACACTAAGATTCATAATTCTATATATCAATTTATTTTCTTTCAATGAACAGTGTTGCCTTTGTTTCTTGAAATAGAAATTTCTCTGAATTACTTTCAAAATGCTACACCTCCTGCAGTTTTGGTCTGATTTCAATATAACTTGGCACACGAGTAGACTACACCAAGGTACACAATTCTATTTATCGATATTTGATTTCGAGGAATGATGTTGCCATGGTTACTAAAATTGAAAATACTCTAAAAGTTTATTAATAGCTACTCTTACAGCTGTAGTCTTATTGCAGTATCTTGCCACAAAAAGAGCTCAATCAAGCATCATTATTCTATTTATTGCTGTTGTAAAGTTTCAAGTCCCAACTGCTACTTTTGTCTTCATTTTTTATAAGTACAAACCAGTAGAGCTTCAGTCTCGACAGAGACTTCTGGTTTAGATTATGACACAAAACTTTACAAAGGACATTCATTTCGAATTGGTGCAGCTACATTAGCCAAAGCAAAGGGAATCTCAGATGAACAGATCCAGTTGCTAGGACGATGGAAATCCAATGCGTACAAGAAATATATTCGCATTCCACTGTTGAATATCTAATTTGAATTTGGAATGAAACAAGGAACAGTTATGTGTTTAAAATTATACAGTCCTCAACAACATTTGATGCCATACCTTAGAAACATGGGGACAGGGGCCTCTGTTTCAACCGAATGAAGTTAAATTGTAGCAGTTTTTAGGCACATTATGAATGTCTATTTTCTTGTCTTGTTTGTAATTCAACATACTTTTGTTTCCTTAGTGATTACATTGGAACAGGGGATAGGGGGCTCAGTTTCAATTGAATGAAAAAATTACAGCAGTTTTAAGTAGCTTAATAACCCTATTCTTAGTAAACAATGTCTTTTTCAGTAAGCATCTATAAGAAACATGGGGACACGGGCCTCTGTTTCTACAATTTTATCACTTTGTTCAAATATGCAAGATAAAGTTCTGCATGTATGCTGATGTCATGACTTCCTCACAGTGATTCTGGGTGGGGGTATTACTTGTTAAGTAATACTTTGGCAGAAGTTGATCCCTCACCTTTGATTTTCAGGGACACAATTTTAACTATAAGTAATTAGCATATGTTTTGTATTAATTTTTCATATTGTACATAGGTTGTGTATATGAAAAAGTTGATCGTCATTTTGCTAATAAATGACCAATTTCGATTCAAATATGTGTTCGAGTTTGATTGATTGAAAATCAAGCGGAGCAGAATCATTCTGAGGAAAAGAGTTGACAAAAATATACATTTATAGAAATAAATGCATTTTTGGCAATCTTCAATTGTTATTGCCCTTGGAACACCACTAGGTGGCAGCAGTTGTTTTACTGGACACTTCATCGCTAGGTGGCAGCTTTAATCAAAACCGTGCATCCTAAACAAAGTTGAGAAAAGATGTTTGATCATTAAATCCCACCTCCCTCCCTAATCAACAATGGTTAGTTGGAGTATCATGTTCATGTATATGTTTTATTTTGTACTTTGAGTAGTCTAGTCATTTTTTTGTGTGTTGTTTTTATTACTTTTACTGTAGTATGTGTTGATAAGTTCAGCATGTTTATATTTTATTTTATACTTTGAGTAGTCTAGTCATTTTTTTATATCAATTTTCACTAGTGTGATTTTATTATTGTTATTGTAGTATGTTTGATAAGTTGAGCATGTTCATGTTTTATTTTATACTTTGAGTAGTCTAGTCAATTTTATTATTTTTTTTTTTGAAATTGTAGCGGACAGTATATAGGGAACTTATACTTCCTCGCCAGTGAGCTAGCTTTTCTGGTGATGCGGTAGAGTCTCCCTCTATTTCAGGCAAGTTAAGCAACGGCGAGCCTGTTTAACCCTTGAATGGGTGACCGCTTCACGTTACAAAATTGGTGGCAGCGTAGTGACTCTGGGTGTCTGGTGTCCTGCTTCAGGAAGTCTTAGAGCTAGGACTTAGTGTCCATATACAGACTTCGTGTCTGTGGACGGCAGTGGTTGCCGTACCTGAAGTCAGGTTCCGACCTACTTCAGGAAGCTCTAAGACTAGGACATTGTGTCCAAGTACGGACTTCGTGTCCGGGAACGGCATTGGTTGCCGTAGCTGAAGAGGCCCAGATACTCTGAGAGAACTCATGCTAAGCTTCGGGTCGAAGCTTCCCTGAGCGGGGGGAAGTGTAGCGAACAGTATATAGGGAACTTATACTGCCTCGCCAGTGAGCTAGCTTTTCTGGTGATACGGTAGAGTCTCCCTCTATTTCAGGCAAGTTAAGCAACGGCGAGCCTGTTTAACCCTTGAATGGGTGACCGCTTCACGTTACAAAATCAGTCTTAACTAATGTGATTTTATTATTCATAGTGTAGTATTTTTTGATAGATTGAGCATTTCTTCTCTTCATAACATTTTCGTAAGTGTAGTGTTTGATGTTATGATGCTTTTGAAGTTGATCCCTCACCTTTGATTTTCAGGGACACGATTTTAACTATAAGTAATTAGCATAAGTTTTGTATTAATTTTTCATATTGTACATATGTTGTTTATATGAAAAAGTTGATCGTCATTTTGCTAATAAATGACCAATTTCGATTCAAATATGTGTTCGAGTTTAATCAAACGGAGCAGAATCATTCTGAGGAAAACGGTTGACAAAAATACAGGATTTTTGCAAATGCGATATGCCTGACGTCACAATAGCCGTCTCATCCCTGCAGAGCTGAATCAGATATGGTTTTGCGGGGCTGATACGGATCAATATGGTCTGTCCCCATCTCGCCTTAACTGTAAAATTTAGCATTCCCATTTCACCTTAGTAAGCTCTGAGGTGAATTAAGATGATGAAGATTTAATATATTTAGCATAAAGTATTTTTTTTTAAATACTTGGTATTACATGTATTTTTTTATTCACAGTATGCGTTAACTGGTAAATTCAATCTAAATTTTTTATCAATCCAATTTATATATCAAACGAGTGATAATATTTACAAATACTAAAATTCCCATCTTGCCTTAATACTTTTTAACTTTTTCTTACCTGAATTTCACAGTTAAGGCGAAATGGGAACACACCATCAATATCACACCACGATAAAATTAAACCTCAAAAATAGTACTTGATCATACACATATTTTGGGGGTTACAAATTCTCTTAATTTTAACTTTTTGAATGCAAGGATAATCTAACTGACATATAATAGATTATGTTACGGATCGGGCACAACTGAAATAGTACATGTAGAAAACAAACAACTGTATGAGACAATAGACCATGTACATTGTACATGTAAGAAGTCCGTGCATGATTATTTACTTCTCTTCTTTTTAACTTATTGTGTACTGTATTTTATTACTAAGTATGTAATAAACATAATAAAACATACCCTTTTCCACATCACATCCTGTATCAGCCCTTGACCAATATCAGCCCTCGGGCCTTCGGGCCCTCTGGCTGATATTGCTGTCTCGAGCTGATACAGGATGTGATATGGAAAAGGGTATGTATTATTCTCTAAGTATCTACTTACATGTACTTTATTTGAAGCTACCGCACGGCAGTATTCTGTTTAGCCGAAAAATGCAATATTCCGATAATGGGAGTTTCTGTAAATATTTTTAACAAGTAACACTTCATTATGCAACTATAAAATGAATGTAAATAAATTATGCCAAATTTTATACAAATGGATCTGTTCAATTACTCTGAAATGAAGCAGACAGACAGCATGTGCATGTTCATGAAATAGACTCCAGGATCGAGTTGCTCAGAACACTGGTTAAGGTTAACCACTGGTTAAATCTCTTATCCAATGGTTAACTTTTAACCATTGGTTAAAATCTGTTGCTCAAAATTTATCCACCGGTTAACTTTGCTATCCAGTGGTTAAATATTGGCTAAAGTTAGCCATTCCACAGAGGTGGGTTAAGTCTCTTAACCAGTGGATAAATATGACTAAAAATTATGATTTGTTGTAAATTTTGGGAGATAACATAGGAAACAAAGGCTTATAGATATTGTAACCAAGAATTTAATGTTGATGAATATTTAAAAAGACATATGCAGTAATATAAAGTCAAGTTGACATGGTTTTGTAGCAATATTACGCAGGAATAACATACAGTCAGGAATATGATCATCGTCAGGAGGAATGTTTTAAATGGGTTCTTTTCAAGGATTAATCTGTTGGCATTACAAAGGATCTTATCAAGCGCCTTCCCTTGCTGAAAAATAAATGATTATTATAGGTATATTTTATATAACAATTATAAATGAATAAATTTGTTGGTCATTTGCATGATATAGGTCTATTAATGGATATAAATAAATTGTTACTTTGGTTAACATACATCAATATTTAAAATTACATTGAGAATTGACATCCCCCCTCCCCCCCCAACCAACACACATACATACACACACACACCCTCCTCTAGTTCCTCTACCCCCCACCTTTTTTTAAAAAAAATATCTTGTATTATTTATTTGTTTTTGTATTTCAAAATAATATTAGTTATCATTTCCTTGACGATATTTTTTATCTGCCTATTTTATTAAACTACTTTTCTTGTTGACTGCTGCATTAAACAAAATGCCTACCATTTCCTTTGATTTTATTATCATTTTGGCATGGTCTCGTGAGATACAGTGAATTAAAATATTTATTCAAAATAAATCTAGCATTAAATTTTTAATATCTATCCATAGGCATCGGGATTTCTTTTCTTTTTTTTTTGCAAAGATAGACTTTATAAAGGCATTGAAAAAATTGGGGTTACCTTTTTTGGTTAGTTTAGCCACCCCCCCCCCCCCTCCACCCCAACCCACATTCAATTAGCCACTCCACTTTCAAAATGCTTCCGATGCAAATGCTATTGATATCCACATAGAGTTTTTTTGGGTCTAATTTCTACATATATTGATGCTAATATTAAAAGGTTATGTATTTATAGAATACACTTGGGATAGTGCATTTTTAGTTACACCGCAAAATTTAATTGTACGGAGCGAAATGCATTAGTGACGAACTCGCTATATCTACTTGTATATTCGACCATGACCTTTCGGTAATAAAAAAAAATGCTACCCACTTTCAGACAGTGTTAGTACATTGTAATGCAGGATTGCATAAATGTGCTGAAAGTGATTTCTTGTTTGGAAATATTTGACAAACCACTGAACTAAGATCTTTCTGTCAATGTATGTATAAAAGCAATAATCCAACAAGTGCGAATTTCCTCGAATAATAGCAGAGACGTTTACATCGTGTAAACAGTAAAGGTGTCCTGACTTCAATAAGTTTTTATTTAAGTATGAAACAATACAAATTGATGTATTTGCCTCGTAAGTATAGCCAAGTCTTTAGTAGCTGGTTTTGTCTTTAAAATATTTTCTGTATCTAATGTTTAACAGTTTAACGAGCATCTAGGTTTCTGCAATCATTCTAAACACACTTCCAATCCATCTTACCTGTGGTGCTAATCCTATGGCAATTCCAGTCTATGTGTTTACATTATTACTGCATCCTCCACTTGAATTTTAAGCAAAGCATAATCCCAGCTGACTTGTGCATTCCTCACTTTTTGTGACTAAAATGTTTGTTTAGTTTTGATAACTGTTACATCTCGACATTTTCCACTTCTCCACATACGGTTGTAACGTTAAAACGTCTCACTATTTACTTATTTGATATTTACCATGGTAGCCATTTTTTTTTGGGTTGACAACTGGACAAGTGTAATGCAGGGGTGTGCAATTAGCATCGCCCGTGCCAGGGGCTACCACTTTTTTGGGTCGGGCTAGTGATTTTCTGATTACAGGTTGCCCGAACGTCGGGCTAGTCAAAATTATAACTACACACGCAATACATGAAAAGCACAACCTGTATTTTCAAAATTTGTTCCCATCAAATTCCCAACCAGTGAAATTTTTTTCTGACAAAACATGCTCCTACGCTCGATAAATCTCCATAATCTTATCTGTTTTGCAGCACTACCTGACTTATTTACTTCCAAAAACGATCGTTTTTTCCCAGCAGAATTTCCTCCATTCTTTCGTTTATGGTTTAAATACATGCAGATATCTCATTAAATTATATACGATCACTCAATCAACTGAAAGATAAGTGTTTTATGACTTACATAAAATATATTTATAGTGTATTTAATGATTTAAGATGAAAACAAAATGAATTAAATTTCATTTATAATGAGCTTGTGCAATGTTCAGAAAAAGGAAAGGATAATTTTTTTAAATTTATTTAATCTTCTTTCATTATAATCTATACATGATTTAATTCCATAGTGAGAATTAAATTTTAATTTTAAAAAGTTGACCTCAGTACCCTGACTTTTTCAATAATTAATTTCTTTTCAACAAACAGTTTTTTTATTTTAATTTTTGCACCTATATTTGGGCTAGTAACTTTTCACTTGGGGCTAGTAACTTTATAGCGAGCCACTGAAGATCCCGTCGGGCCAGTAATTCATTTCTAATTGCACACCCCTGTAATGCATTGTGGGATACTAACCAGTGGTTAAATCACTTAACCTGTGGTTAGTTAACCAGAGGCTAATTTTATTTTGAGCAACAAATATTTGACCAGTGGTTAGTTACCCATTGGATATAGAATTTAACCAACGGCTAACTTATCCAGTGGTCAAATTTAACCAGTGTTTTGAGCAACTCAGTCCTGGAATAAAACAGATTCTACGGAGGTGACGCAGATGTTTTCATTCTCTACACCAAAATAACAGCCGACCTTGGTCTTAACATTGTCTACATGTCTAGTATTTACGGTATTTCAAAAATAAATTCGGTGAATGACACATGAACACGATGCAGCTGGTTTGTGAGATGTTTGATATATTATTGGCGACTAAGATATATGTTTCTTCCATAGTACTTTTTTTGCTTCTTCTGTCCATCATTAACTTTTAGCAACTTTAAGAAACATATTGAATGAAATATATGTAGAGAAATTGTATCATTGATCAGTGTTGTAAACACCAGCATTTTAGCAGTTTTGTTTTCAGTGTCTTCAAAGAGAATACTCAAATAATGGTTGTTGAATTTAATTAGGTCACCTGAGTCGCTTCGATAAAATCGGTGAACCAATTTCAACCCTTTTCTTCACATAGCATATATCGGGATCGGGATACAAGGTTATGGCGGAAAATTTTTCGCGCTGAGGAAAGCTTAAACAAATTCCACAATATTAACAAACCCTGGGCAGTAAGCATTGGTAAGATGACATTACAATGAATTAAAAACATCAGGCTCAGTGACCTGACAGTTGATTTGGACATGGGGGCCATAATGAAGGAATATCCTGCTACCTGTTTACCAACTAAATTGCAACCAAGAACAGGCAAAGCCAAAAATTCTTTATTTGAAGAAATTGACAACAGTCTTTACGACAAAGGTGCGAAAATTATTACGTATCACACAACTGCAGACAGAATCCTGCCATGGATTAAGACCTTGGCAATCTTTTATTTTGACAACATAAGTCACATTAGTGGAGCGCGCGTGGAGTGGAAGGATGCGCCCACTAGTGCGTGGGATAGCAGCACGCAAAACCCTACAATAACTATTGAATTGCATGACCAGGCTGAATCAGACTCATTGATATACAACCTTACGCTGTTTATTTCAACAGGAACTATTAGGGTGCAAGGTCATAATTACAGCATCTTTGTAGAAAAGCACTTTTCTTTATTGTTACAAATATTAGATATGATCATAGCAGAGGATCAAGATGAAAGTTCGCAAACATCTGTCAAAACATCTGTTAAAACCACAATGCCACCAATGCCTGACACAAGTGACTTAACAAGACTAGAAACCAGTCTAGTAAGTGTCATTGAAAAACTTTCCACTGCGCAGACAAACATTCTATCCAATCAAAAAAGCTTACATGAAAAACTTTCCACTGCGCAGACAAACATTCTATCCAATCAAAAAAGCTTACATGAAGCGATTCTAAGGATGGACGAAGTCCTCAATAAAATGGTCATCACCCAAGACAGAATATCTGCAAATATACAAGAAACACAAAACAAGGTAGAATTACTCATTGGGAGAATTCAAGAATCCACTACAGTTACACATGTTACAGCACCCAAAAGTACTTTGGATGTTGGTTCGGCTGGTGCTGTTGACCTTCCAACAGTCTTGCTCATCGGAACGTCTAACATAAAAAACATTAAAGAAGACAAACTCACTGCTTTCGCGAAAATAATGAAAAAAATAGAATACACACTGGATGAAACATACCAATACATTGTATCAAACTCTGAGGTGACGGCACCTGATTTAGTTCTTCTACATTCGTTTACAAACGACATAAAAAAATATGAGCCTAATCAATGCGTGGACAAAATGGATCGAATTATTGGTCTCATGCATCAGGAATGGCCATCCAGTAAAATAATTATATCCCTTGCGACACCCAGGGCAGATGAATTTCGTTACCATACAAATGGACAGATTCTGAATGCACTTCTTAAACAACACTTGCATGAAAACCCTTCTGTGTCAACATTAGATCATTCGTACATGCTACACGAGGGTGATCCACCACTGAACTTGCTGTGTGACGATGGTGTTCACTTAAACGAAAAAGGAGTCTCTCTATTAGCTTCTAATATGAAGAGAGTGATTCACAGCTCCTTAGGAATCGAAACTGTTAACAGCCGCAGACCAAGGTCCAAGTCCAGAGGAAAGTTTGGGTTTGGTAAGAACAGAGGGTCCAGCCGTAAATACTAATGTATAGTACTCAGATCATAAGTACCATAACTTTTATTGATCTCTTATTACAATGTCTTGCAATTGCAAACAAGTAGTTCTCATCATGATTTTATTAGCAATTATTTTTTGCACTATATCCCAGTTCTTTTGTTAAAATTTTTTGTTGTGGAATTTTTTATGATGCTGATCCTGAATCTTCATTTTGTCTCGTTAATCACATACATAAAACAAGAGTGATTCTTGAGATACGACACTTTATTATTAGATTTTTTGTTCATGTATTACTTAAGAATACTACATAACAAATATGGAGTGTACAAGCAAACAAAATTCTTTGAAGTTTGCATTTCTGAATGTTGGTGGCTTAGTAAGTCAGGATTTTAAGAAAACTTGTGATCCTAGATTTATGAATACCCTGAAGAAGTAAGACATTGTTTTTCTTGTTGAAACCCATACTGGGTCTGGTCAACTACCACATAACACTGGTGATTTTTACTTGCATACTGTATGTAGACCAGTGAGTAAACATAACAATAGACATTTTGGTGGATTAGGTATTTTATGTAAAAATCATATTAAACCACACATAAAAATCCTCAATAACACATCTAATGACTTTCAGTGGCTTCAACTAGACAAAAATTATTTTGGTCTCCAAGAAAATTTATTCATATGTGTTGTATATGATCCACCTAGTACGTCATCTTATACTCTTGGACTGAATTACAATATAATTGAATGTTTAGAAAAAGAATTGATACAATATAGTAAACTAGGTAAGATATTAATCTGTGGCGACTTCAATGCTAGAACATCAAATAACCTTGATTTTATTTCTTATGATGATAGTGCATATGCCCCTATATGACCAATATAATATTGATAAAGAAATCAGACGTAGAAAAAGTCAAGATGACAAAGTAGATAATCGTGGCAAAGAACTTATTGAACTTTGTATCAGTCAAAATATGAGAATAGTGAATGGTAGAACATTTGGAGATATTTTTGGAAAACCTACTTGTTATACCCCTAATGGTTCTAGTGTGGTTGACTATGTTATCATCTCTGAAAGCATTTTGGATCAGATTTTGTACTTCAGAGGAAATGATTTTGATCCTACACTATCTGACTGTCACTGCTTATTACATTGGGAAATGTCTGCCAATTTTACAAATCTAGTAGATAATAATCAAGATATGTGTAAGATGCAATTTATAAATCCACGTTTTATATGGTCAGAAGACTCAGCATTTAAATTTCAAGAAGCGTTAACCTCTGTAGACATACAGAAAGAACTGTCTGATTTGGCAAATTTGGAGGTTCAGTACTCATTATCCTCTGTAAATACTGCTGTAGACAAACTCCAGACTATTATTATTAATGCTGCCACTAGATCCTTAAAAAGAAATAAAACTAAAGCAGAAAAAAATAAAACTAAAGCAGCACAAAGAAATAAAAATAAGAAGTGGTTTGATGGAGATCTAAAACACACAAAAAATAGATTAATTAATATCGCTAGAGTTATGTCTCAATTCCCAAAAGATCCAATTATTAGAGGCAGATTTTTTAAACTCGGAAAACAGTATGCGAAATTATGTAAACACAAACGAATACAATATCAGCAGTCCCTCATTGCAAGGCTTGATGCTTTAAATGAGGATAATCCCAAACTTTACTGGAACCTTGTGAACCATCTTCTTGACAAAAATAATGCAGTAGATACAACTATTCATCCTGATAGATGGCTGGATCATTTTACAAAATTAAATGAAGTGAGAGAGTCATATTTTGACAGGCTAAATGAATTGAAAACGAAAATTTCTCAAATGGAAAATAAACAATGTTTTAACGAGTTAGACTATACAATAAGTTCTTCGGAAATATCAGAGGCAATTTCTTGTATTAAATATGATAAATCTCCTGGACTAGACAACATTTCCAATCATATGATTAAATACTGTCACAATGCTCTACTACCATCTTTAAGAAATATTTTCAATGCTTGCTTATCACATGGACTTTATCCCAAATCATGGGCCGAGGGATACATTACTGTTCTGCATAAGTCAGGGGATATCAATAATCCAAACAATTATCGTGGCATTACCATCACTAGTGCAATTGGTAAATTATTTAACAGTATTTTGAATAAAAGACTTGATAAATATCTAGACAAAAAAAAAAATTATTAATGATTTTCAAATTGGTTTCTGTAAAAAGGCAAGAACATCTGATCACATGTTTATTTTAAGAACTTTATTTGAAACATATTGCTCTCAGAAAGAAGGACGACTCTATGCATGTTTCATTGACTTTAGAAAAGCATTTGACACAGTAATACATGAAGGCATCAAAATTAAACTGCTAGAAATTGGTGTTGGATCTAAATTTTACAATGTAATTAAGAGTATGTACAATTGTAGTAGATCATGCATTAAGTTAAACAATCAAGTCACTGAGACTTTCCCTATTAAGTTAGGAGTTAAACAGGGAGACAATTTAAGTCCAAATTTATTCAAAATTTTTATCAATAATCTTCCAGAATACTTCAATAATATAACTGATGATAATATTCAGTTACACGATAAATTACTTCATTGTCTAATGTATGCAGATGATATAGTTTTATTGTCCAAGTCATCAAAAGGACTTCAACAAAAACTTAATTGTCTTGATAAGTTCTGTACTGACTGGTGCCTTGATGTAAATGTTTCAAAAACCAAAGTATTAATCTTTAATAAAGCAGGTAGACACTTGAAAGAAAACTTCACACTAAACAAAGAACCTCTTGAATGTGTTACTTCTTATAAATACTTGGGCATACATTTCACTGCATCTGGAAGTTTTACACTTGCTCAGGATGAACTTTACAAAAAAGCTTCAAAAGCATTTTTTAAATTACAAAAAAATTTCCTATCATTGAACCCTAAAATAAACACAGCTTTACATGTATATGATCATACAATAAAACCCATATTACTTTACGGTAGTGAAATTTGGGGGGCCTTTAACACTACTTCACGATTTAGAAATGGACCCATTGCACTGGATGAATTATTTTCTAAGTCACTTTGTGAGAAATTACATTACAAGTTTTGTAGATTTTTATTAGGTGTAAAGAACAAAAGTACAAAATTTGCAGTCCTTTCAGAACTAGGTAGACACCCTATGAGTTTCAGTATTGTTCAGAATATATTGAAATACTGGCATAGGTTAGAGAATTTGGATGACACATATCCTCTATTAAAAGCTGCGTACATACTACCTCGGTATCCAATTTCAATAAAAACAATTTATCATGGTTTGGTTCTATTGATATGTTTAAACAACTTCTTCCTCAGTTAACACCTCATCTGAAATCATCTACATCAACATTTAAATATCATTGTAAATGCATTCTAAAATCATATTTTCTTGAAAAGTGGTATCAAAAGAAGGAAGAATTAAGTAATTGTGGGAAATTGGACACCTACTGCACAATTAAACAGAACTTTGGGTTAAAACCTTATTCATTAATCTTAAGAAAGTTTGAGAAAAGGAAGATTCTAACAAAATTTCGAATATCTTCTCACAATCTGATGATTGAAAAAGGTAGACATTACGGTATTCCAAGAGAAGAGAGAATATGCCCCAATTGTAAAATAGAAGAGATAGAAGATGAAGTACATTTTCTTTTAAGTTGTCCATGCCATAGTCAATCAAGAATAAATTTACTATCCATGATATCTATGAGGTGTCATCTTTTTAATAGCTTGTCAAAAAATAACCCAATTTTTATGGTTAATGAACTGTGAAGATGTTGATGTGCTGTTCAAATTGTGTGAATTCATAAGTCATGTATAGTTCGACAAATTCAAAATCATTTGAAGTACCTTGGTTGGATAATTATGCTACACTATGTAAAGGTGTTGTTGATATTTGTGTTGTATTATATACTCTACATTGGACAGAAGTGGATAACTTTAATACATGTATAATAACAATATACTATCCTTCAGCACTGACTCTTGCTGTCCATTGTAGTTTAGTTTAATTAACACATGTGTCAATGTATAATTTATTTATATAATATATGTTTATCTCCATAAATTTTATGTCTGTTTATTCTACATGAGTGGAATTCTGTATATCCTTTAGCACCGTCTCTTGCTGCCTCCTGTTGATGTTTCAAACATAGTTTTATGCATTTTGATAGGTATATATTTACATATATATGTATATCATGAATAATACTTATGCACACTTTTTTTTTGTACAACAAACCATCATGTATGTCTGTATATGAAACTTAAATTGCCACCAACATATATATCAGTATATATATATACTTAATAGAAGAATTGCTCTTCACCACATGTTGTATTCTGTCTATTACTTTAATATTATGTTTATATGTAATTATATATGTTATATGTTTATGCCTAATGGGCTCTGATTGGTAATAAATTCTATTCTAAATTCTATAGTGAATAATATGCATTCGCGTTTTGAAAATGTTCTCCTCTGCTCCTGGGTATTTTAAACAAACTAACTACATAGGAATGATGATTAAGGGTGTCTCTTGAAAGATTGTGAATTACATGGCCCTAGGGTCAGGGGTTCTGGTGTCAGGGCGGGACTCTATTAATTATAATTATGGTGAAAATGTCTAATTTTTTGGAAAATCTTCTCTGCGTCTTATCATTCTGGTGTATTAAACAGGCTCGCTACATTTAGTTATAATTAACAAGGGTTCTTCTTTCAGAAATGTAAATTTAAATGCCCCTGGATCAGGCGTACCGTAGAGGGCCTGAGGGGGGGGGGCTCTAATGATTATAGATTAATAAAATGAATTTACGCTTTGAAATCTGCTCATTGTTTTTGTTTGTATTTTGCTTATCGTCCCTCTTGAGAATTTTCACTCATATGGAGACGTCATCACTTACCGGTAGAGAGCTACAAATTTTGTCCTATACTCGGCACTCGTGGTCATTGAGCAGTGAGGGATCCTTTTCGTGTCAGCACCTATTGCAACCCGCGACGTATGGATCGACTCCTTAGTTAGTGTTAAGAGCTTCCTTAACAAGCTTTAACAAAAAGAATGTACAATGTGTCATTTGAATATTAGGATATTTTTTTTATCATTAGAAATCGTAAGCATACTAGGATGCTACACCTTTTATGCCTAGGTCACATTTAAGCCGATGGTCGGGCGACAATTTTTTTCTGGTCTTGTCGGCTAAAAACATCGGTCGACATGAGCATCGGACGACACGGAGCAGTCACATTAATTCCTAGGAACACCAATGACTTGGATAAATTACACAACAAATCTTTTTTTCTTTAGAAATCAGCAATATTTTTCATAGATCTATATTCAGATAGGTGATGTGAGTAATGTTTGCAAGGCGAGATGGCAGAATTTTGTAAGATTGTAGCTTAATGTTGAAAATGTGTGCAAAATGTTGTATAGAGTTACATAAAAAACGAGAAATGGTGCATATGTTAGCAGCAAAGAATAATTAGGATTTCTAAATATTATTTCCATTCAAAAAATATGTATCAATCCATGCATCAACATCTTGTTTGTGTTGTGAATCCTTTATAGATAAAATTTTCACAAGTCGGCCAATAGTCGCCCGATCATCGAGCTTTGAGCTACAGTTTGATTTTAACCGTCGGCCGAAATTTTTGACACCTTTATTGTCAAACGACGGACGACCGACTTAATAAACTGAGCGCCGAGGGTCTGACGATGATCGAAGGTTGGTCGATAGATAAATTTAATAGAAGAAATCGGCCACCGACGCAGAAAAATTATAACTTGGACCGATGGATACAAAATTTGTCGGCCGACAAAAAAAGAGGTCAAAATCGGGCAAGACAACGGCCGATGAATCGCCGACTGTCACCCGAAGAATCCCATTTTTGCTTCAAAAACCGTCGGCCGTTGGTCGTTTTTGGAAATGTGACTGGGGTTTTAAAGTACATTCCGATTTCTTTTTGTGCCAGCACCTACGCAAGCTACTTAACACCGTGCCTCGGTTTATATATACAGTCTCATTCGAAGGACCGTCTCCACGCTGAGCTCGCGACGTAGTGATCAATTCCTTTTGCCGCGACTCTATTGTAGCATCAATAACTGCGCTAGGGGGCGATAAGTGTATACGTTTATTATTTAAAGACACTGTCTGAAATAAAGGTGAAATTCTTGGAAATCCCCGCAAGCCAACGAGGTCTTTCTATATTATCCTAGGTACACAATAGGTCAATATCGCAATGTACGAGTATACACGGTAAGCTTTACTTGGGTTATAATGAAGCTACAGGGTGTTTCACAATATATGTCACATATCTAAAGACAGATAGATAAATGACAACTAAAGCAACATATACAATTTATATATCATTTTAATCAGCATCTATTCAAAATTATTTTTTGGAGTCAGAAGTATCCAACATTCTCCACTTCAGTTACTATGGCAACAAATCCTAAAATGTCATTCTACAAATGTTTTCCCAACATTGTCCTAAATAAGAGACAAATGCTAAGAAATTTCTGACCACTGCTTTGAAAGTTTCATGGGATACTTGAAGCTTTTCTTGGCTTTTTAGAACCCCCAAAGTGCATATCTATTGTTATTTAAAGTTGTATTTTAAATGTGTCGTTTCGGAACTAACACTACCTGTTAGATGGTGTCCACTTCTTTCGCTCTTCCTTTCAGTCAATCTTGCAAAATTTAATCGGCTCTGAATGTCAATCGACTTAAAATGCTGAAATCTTGCATGCAGACAAACTTAACTCAAATTTAAGACTTTTAAATACACTTGATACACTTACCGGCATTGCTTCAATCCTTTTCCCTAGATTAGATCTAACTTTCATGAGTTTTTCTCAATGATTGACTTCATTTTGATATTGTTCTCATTTCTTGATTTCTTTTCTTCGGGGGGGGGGGGGGGGGGGGGGGGGGCTGGGGTAGAGGAGGCAGGGTTTAACTGTCTTTCATCCTTATATTATACTTTAGTTCAAAATCTCCAATTATTCTTAATATACGAAAACTAAACAGCAATTTCTGGTCTGGATATTTTTCATCATCAATCCTGTACAATATTTAGGATATCGTTCTTATAATTATATAATAGTGTCATTATTTGGATGTACTATGCCGAAATAGTATTCAGGGTTTGACACATTGTGCACGAGCCGGAGGCGAGTCCACTATGTGTCAAACCCTGAATACTATTTCGGCATAGTACATCCAAATAATGACACTATTATTATTATTATGCTGACTGTTTTTGTATAATATGATATGAAATGCAAATTCAAGATTTTATTTTCATGAATTTAACTTCACACAGTGACTAAGTAATGTAGTTTACACAGGGCCTTATGTAACAGAATTAATTGTTTAAGTGTTAATGATAGTGGTTCTGAATTGTGACATTGCATCCGGAAAACTGGAAAATAGGTTTGACAGCCTGCTGATTAGAATTATTTTCCATATCCATGGCACACTTCAGGAGTGCTGCATCATCATTATCACTCATCTCAGTACATGTATCTGGTTAAACAGAAAATATGCAGTACATGTAAATTAATCATCACTTTTAATCACTGCTTACATAGATATTTACAAGTATCTTTAAATTAGAGCTAAACAAAAGATCTTGTGAAATAAGATTTACAAACCTGTCAATGTATATGTGTTTTGGATTGCAACTGAAGTGCCTCTTTTACCATCACCTGACTTAATAGCTTTCCCTAAAAGAAAAGAAACAACACTTGATTATTAAGTCCATGTAGTATACTGCACTATATTACTTCTACAAAAAGATATCAGTGTTTACATGCAAAATGTAACTTGGTTGCAATAATCATTACTATACCGCTCTCTCTAAATAAAAATTTAACAAACCTGCATCTTTGGGTGTACTTTTTTCACTAGGTTCTATTTTATGTCCAACACAAACACTGATAGCATCTGACATAGCCTTTTTCTGCTGATCTGAAAGATAAATATGTACATGGTTGTAAAAACTATACATAATATTGTTTGTTAAACTTATATATAGAGTAGATCACTGCGATAATAAAAGTGGTTACCTGAAGTATCATAGCAATAGCTAGCAAGTGATGCTTCATTTCTGTGACCGCTTATTGTTGCAATATGCCTGGATTCAAATCCACAATTGTTCAAAAGTGTAATTGTCGTTGATCGAATGCAATGATTTGTGTATTCCTTTGTTAAACCCGCACTCTTAGACAAATTTTTCATGAATATTTTCAACTTGTTCAAACCTACTGGTTCATTTCTGTACCATACTATGTCCTCATCACTGAAGCTGTTTTTTGGATGAAGAAAGAGTCGATCACTTCCCAAGTGTCTTTTTGACAAGTATTTTTCAAAAGATTTGACTGGACAGAGAGGAGAGTTTTTTATTTCGTACATACGTGCCCCTGAACTCTCTGTCTCGCTTGTTGTTCCCTGATGATTCTTCGAAATTTCAGAATTAAGTTTTTTTTACAAAACGTTCTCCATTTTCTGACATGATTTCGAAATCATGTACCTTCAAATTTTGAAGGTTTTCTTGTCCTCTTCTGCAGAAATATAACACAATTTCAAAAATTACTTTATTTAAAAGTCCTTGCGGTGTAGCAGTATTAAAAGCTAGCTTATGCTCATAAAGTTTTCTTATATCTTCTGCCAAAATAGCAGGGTGGTGGTTGACTCCCCCCCCCCCCCTTGCCCTCTGCCCTAGTTTTTCTTAAAAGGGACGAAAAACAGCTGTTTGCAGGGCCAAAACCCGGGTCACTGATAATATCAATTGTTGATCCGTTTTCTTTCAGGTACCTGCAAATCCCCTGACGTATATTTAACAAAGAGTTCTTTTTGTAAAGTTCCCACGTTTTTGTTCTTACATTGCTGTAGAAATCCTGTAAGCATTCACAAAGATCAGTTTTGTTGTATTTCATTACATCGGTTTCTCTCCCCCTTTTCATGCAAAAAGTCTGTAAATATTCTGATGGAAAAATTTGTAGCATGTTTCGTTTTTGCCGACACTAAATAACTTTCTTTAAAGTCGCTTGGCTTTATCTTTCCAAATCTAGACATTCCGCACCTTTACTTGAGCTTGCACTTTCCAAAGCAGACGAGAAATCATGTGAAGTGCGCTTTGCACTTTCACCCACATTTCCTATCATTACCGGCCGCCAGGAGGCGGTCGGTTATATGATATGAAAGTTTTAAGTCGCTGTGCGTTTCTGCGGAGTTAGCAATTTAAATAAAAATATTCAACATTCATATCGCCGGCGAATCAGTTTTAAACAAACATTATCTTTAAATGTTATCAAAAAGCACAATAATCATAAAATTAAATTTTATAAATAATGGGGTAAGTGTTTCATCCAATCCTGATTGACAAACTCTGATATGATTGAAGTGCGGAGAAAATTAGTACGAGTGTAAGCATAGTCTAAAACAAAGACCGCGTTGTAAATCAACAATTTTACTGTCTCTTTTTAAACAGCCTAAACGGGATTTGTTGTATTTATTTGAAATGAAGTCTTAATTTATACATTTTCTATGGATGTTTTTCAAAAATTTGATGAAATATTTATTTCTTAAAAGCAAAGAATATTACGACATGTTAGTCCAGGAGACTAGGATAGAGCGCGTTTTACAATGTGCCAAACATTTTCCCGCCACATCTCAACTCAAAACAAAGAGATTGAAAGAGAAGAAATGTAGTGGTGGATCTAGAAGGAGTTGGGGGGGGTTAACATCTTTAAGAAAGAGCGAGGAGCCCCACATATTATATATTTGTTGCGTTTTTATTAAAGTAAAACTATAGCTAAGTTTAAATTTTAATTTTGTACTTTTTATGTAAAAACTACTTAAACAGCAAACTTACCAGACTTCGTTTACAATTTAAGTACCAAACTGAGTGCAGAAACGCAGAGGTCTAAGGACCGTTTATATTGCCTACATGTAATATTGTAAATGCATGAAGAAAATCGGCAATGCCGCATGCATTTTTTTTTCGTGTCATGAGGATATTTTAATAGATAAATATAAGAAATAAAAAAAAAAAAAACAGGTCACAGCAAATTTCAGTTTCTAATTAATTATCAACAGTTAATTAATTTGTTTGCGGCCGATTTTTGACGCTTGCGTCAATATGTTTCTTGTTTTAAGCGTTTTATACAAATACATATAACGTGACTGCGCGACATTGTAGTGTAAAATAAAGAATGAGCATATGTACGGGAATGTTAACTGTTGCTCTAAAATTCCTTACGAATTTTAAATGTTTTGGAATTGAAGAAATTTATTTTATTTGTGTGTGTGGCAATCGATTCAAATACTATTTTTATATACGTAAAATATTATTTAATATTACAACGGATTATGACAAGTTTTAATCGGTATTATTCTCGGACTTCCTGATTCCCAATATACCCTGGGTGTTGAGAGTTGAAAAATAACATGTTTGGATCAATCAAATTTTTATAACTTTATTCTCGATCTCCGTTTTCTCTTTTCGGGTATTGTCATGCATTAGAACCAGAAGTCTCTGTCGAGGCTGTAGCTCTACTGGTTTGTACTTATAACAAAGGATAAGAAAAGAAGCCATAATAATAAAAGTTTAGAACAAATCTTTGCTGCAAGTTGTTCTGTTTTGAGAAAGCTGAAATTCACGGACATCACTGATTATATCATCAGTTACTTCATGGTATATTATAATTTCTCCAATGCTTTGCAATATCATAATTTTAGATCAATATGCTTACTTATAGTGTTTTGGTATTTTCGGCATCATGCACGTATTCAAATTATGCCCATTTAGATGTGTGACATATATTGTGAAACACCCTGTACTTCCTTCTGTATCAGAGTCACCTACGAATCAAAAACCTAAACATTTTTTTTTCATCCTCGTGCGACACGACTATCTTTGTCTTTTAAAAATTTCCTACGCAAAATGAGAAACAATAGCATGCTATGTGTGGATTTTGTGGTAAAATGAAACCACTGAGAAGAAAACATAAGGATTGGAATGGGAGAATATCAATATTGAAACGTTGCGTAAGCTACTATTTCTTGTATAGGTAAGTGCATTCCTGTCTGAGGATTTCAAAAACAATTTATCAACCTGAGTATGGTCGCCCTCGCAATTATTAAAGCGTCTGCTCTAGAGTCGCAAAGTAAGGAGTTTATTCTTACGTCGAGTGTTTGAATCCCACTGTTGGACGTGGATTCCGGTCCTTCGGATGAGACCGTGAAAACTGAGGTCCTGTGTCGCGGTAGGTGCTGGCACGACTAAGATCACTCACTTTTCAATGGCGCCAAGTATAGGATAAAATTTGCAGCTTTCTCTGCCCGCAAATGGTGGCGTCTCCATATGAGTGAAAAGTTCTCGAAAGGGAGTTTAACAATATGCAAACGTATTTACATAGACTATAGTGTGTAAAACTTTGTCCATGTATATATACTATATATATATTTTGTTGTTATTTCACTTTAAAAAAATTGTTATTGATATTCTAAAGCATTTCCTATTTGACAAAATATGAACCAGATTCCTATTCGATCTACAGTTTTGTTATTCAATATAACTTGGCACACAAGTAGATTCCTCTTTTATAATTTTGTCTTTCGTATTCGATAAAACAATGATATATATGCAATATGTTCATTTCTACTGACAAACTTACAGCATACAAGTTTATTTTGTCATTCTCATTCTATAACTCAATCAGTTCTCTCCCCCCCGCCCCATATTATAACCAGAATGCAAGTATTGAATAAGTATAAGAAAACATCGAATAAGCCTAACAAGATAATCGAATGGGTATCGTATATTTTCGTTTATTTTTTTTAAGTTGATTATTGCATAAAAATTATATAATTATATGTATAATTAAAAATTTGAATATCAAACTAATCAAACAGGAATGACACAATTCCATGTTTTCGAATATAAAATTTCTGTATTCTTAGAAATGCTAGTCCAAATATTTTTTTGAATAATATCCATATAGCATCCAAAACTGTACTCAGAACATAAAGAGATTGAATAAGTCTGTTATCACATTTTTCTATTAGGAATTACCATTGAAAAGTTATTCATTTTCCAATGAAAAGACCGCGTGGCGCTAGTGAGTAAACCAGTAGAAGCTTAGTTCTCGAGATCAGATCTGGTTAAATTTTTACTCGTGAATTTTTAAAAGATGTTTTTAAACATGAGGAACCCTGTAGTCCTGCGTCAAGTACGCAGAGTTTAATGGATATGCATGGCAGTAGCGAAAGAGAACTTGTTCAGTTAGGGCTTACCCTCAAGCCCGATGTGTTGACCGATCCAGAAATGTTGGGTACCCCTAGTGGTGAAGTTATTTTGAACGGCTCTCCTCCAATGGATTATAATTGTTCAAACTTTGCTTGCGGAGATACACATAAAAATGAATCTATTTAATTTGCCCCTGTCTGCAATTCAGTGGTCCTGGGCCAAATGTCGGCATCCAGTTGTTTAACAGAGAGTAGCGTCGTTGGCTCTCCAGACGAGAGCGCACGTCATGCATCAGACTCGAAGGATTTCCCGGGAACGGAGTTTTCCCAGCCCAGTTTACGAGGGTGTGAGCAGGGGTTATTCCAAGGGTGGGAATTTGCGTGCTGACGGCTCAATACGTCCCAGTCCATGTTATGAGGGTGTCAGCAGGGGTTATTCCAAGGACGGGAATTTGCGTGCTGACGGCTCTACAAGTGTTTCCAGAGAATACGAAAGATGAGTGCATTGATAGAGGGTTTCATGCAAGTAATACCGGTCTAATCAATGGCTCTCAATTAAACACAAATGATTATTATCCCTGTGTAGATCACAGGATGAATTGCCCCCACAATAACACAGAAAGTGATTGTCTAGTAACGGACATTATATGCTATCCTACCAAAGAAATTGATCATCCACGACCCGACTTTTCCCGACCTGATTTGCGGTCTGTATAACCATTTATTGTGGAAAGTAGAAACAAAAAGCCCGCAAATTACGATGGCAAGACCTCCTGGTCAGATTATCTTATTTAGTTTGAAATGAAAGCGGAACTCAATGACTGGAGTGACGTAACAAAAGCTCAAGAGCTTTTAACAAGCCTCAGAGGCGATGCTCGGACAGGTCTTAGCGACATCAACCCTGACATGCGACGAAATTATCAACATTTAGTAAATGTATTAGGCTTCCGATCTGAGCCCAGAAACCAGTCAGAATTGTATCGTGCAAAACTGAAAAATAAAATGAGAAAAAGGGGACAAAAATTAGAATATCTAGCTCATGACATAAAATCTTTAAAAGACACGCATACCCCAATGTTTCCTCTGGTACTAGAGAACACCTGGCAACAAATTGTTTCGTAGATTCTCTCTGTGATGCGGAATTAGAATGGGCTGTCTATCAAGGGAAGCCCTCCTCCTTACAACATGCTGTCACTTTGGCGCTTGAGTGTGAAGCTTTTTAAAATGGTCACAAACAGAGGTCAAATTTTAAATTCAATAGAGTCATGAACGAAGTTTTACCAACTGAAGGTCACACAGTCCCAAGTTCCGAGAGTCTATTAGACGTGCTCCAGAACGCCCCCCTCATCAGCCCAGAGAAAATATGGCCCAACCTCAGAAGAAAGGACCCTGTCATTAATGTGGACTAAATGGCCACTGGGAATTTGAATGCAGGAAATATCAGAGAGACCAGAGCATGAAACAACTCCCCAGGAATCAACCAAATCAGACAAGAAATAAAAATGTTTTCATGTAAAAGAACTTTGGTCTACCATTAAAGAATGGATTATAAATAAGTTTAATGTTCATTGTAGTTTTGATAGACAATCAATACTATATGGTAAATATGAATGTTTTTAGTGGTAACGTAACACTAACCATGTGTATATATTGATTTTAGTAGCTACTTGCTTTATATTTACTGAGTATTATGTTTCTGTACATAATCATCTGTCTGTATATATGTTTTCAGGACCACAATGTAAACTAGTTGTAAACTAATTGTGCAATCCTGTATAAATAAAGGATATTATTATTAAGGTCTTCCGTTTCAGACGGAAGACCTTATAGTGATTCTACTGTTTCTTCTTTTTTAAGGTCTTCCGTTTCAGACGGAAGACCTTATAGTGATTCTACTGTTTCTTCTTTTTCTTTTTCTTATTATTTTTTTTTCCCTTTTTCTTTTTTCGACGATTTCTCAGAGATGGCTGGACGGATTCTCATGAAATTTTCAGAGATGATAGACAGTGAAAATATCTTACAACTGACGTTTTCAGGCTTTCAAAATTCACTTCCGGTCGTCAGATATGTCCGATTTCCGCTTTTTTCAAAAATATTTTGTCCGAGTCATATCTCAGAAACTGTAAGAGATTAAGATACCAAACTTATATGAGTAATAGATCTTGATAAGTAGGCAAGCCCAATCGGGTTAAGATTGTCCGCCGTCACTTCCGGTCGTCACAGGAAGTGATCAAAGAAATCGAAAATTTGAACTTTTTCTTTTTTGAAACTTTTTTGCATCACATTATAGCACCTTATCTGTAGTTTCGAAATATGTCAGTCCCACCGGAAACAAAAAACGACAACTTCCGGTTATAAGAGAAAAACTGCATATTTTCAGTATTTTTCTTTCCCATAAATATTTTTTATAGTTAAAGTATTTGTAATGATTTTCGGATATGTTATTCAGACTGCAAATGACTACAGTAACTTGAAATATCTTTGTAAAATTCACTTCCGGCCGCTTGATTTCCTGTCCTAAAAATGAGATGTTATCGTAGCTAGATATCGTAAATGGTAAGAGATTAAGACACCAAACTTAATCAAGTGATATATCGTGATGAGTAGGCAAAACCCGTTGGAATAAGATTGTCTGCCGTCACTTCCGGTCGTCACAGGAAGTGATCAAAGAAATCGAAAATTTCAAATTTTCTTTTTTGAAACTTTTTTTGCATCACATTATAACATCTTATTTGTAGTTTCAAAATGTATCAGTCCCAACGGAAACAAAAATGTCAACTTCCGGTTTAGGAAGTAGAAAAAACTACATAATTTGAGTATTTTTCTTTCCCATAAATATTTTTTATAATTAAAGTATTTGTAATGATTTTTGGATATGTTATTCAGATTGCAAATGTCAACATTGGTCTCTAATATCTCAGTAAAATTCGCTTTCGGTCGCGTGACTTCCTGTCCTCAAAATCAGAAATTATCATTTCTGCTAGATCTCGTTAACGATAAGAGATTAAGACACCAAACTAATAGGGATGGAAGACCTTGTTGAGTAGACAAATCTTTTGAGTTTAAGATCGTCCGCCGTCACTTCCGTTTGTCACAGGAAGTGATCAAATAAATCAATCTTTCTTAGTATTACTTTATAGCATCTTACTAGTAGTTTCGAAATATGTCAGTCCCATTGGAAACAAAAACGACGACTTCCGGTTATGAGAGAAAAACCGCATAAATTAAGTTTCTTACTATCCCATAAATGGCTTTTATAAAAAGAGTATTTGAAATGATTTTGGGACATGTTATTCAGACTGCAAATGTCTAGAGAAACTTCAAAATGAGACCTTTGACCCTTACTCAAAAAGTAATAAAGAAATATTCATTACCTTTATCTAGATTCAGCTTCAGCTTTAAGTGTTTATCTCAAGTTTACCTTCTCTTTCTCTCTCTCTCTCTCTCTCTGATGACCTTGACCTTTGACCTTGATAAATGACCTTGTTCTTTGGCCCCATTGACCCAAAGGTCACAATCAAGCTTAAGGTCGTGGAGGTATTTGCAACTCTTACTCTAACAAATACTTATAAAATATCCCCACCCTTCTCTAAAAAAAACAAAACAATCAAAGGCAACGTAGAGAAAATGTCTTCAAGCCAAATGGCACGCAATATTGACATAAGATTCGGAATAAAAGCAAGAAGAAACCTGAAAGAAAGTGTCCTGAGAGTTTTAAGGTGAGTCTCTAAACTATACTGAAATTGTAGTGAATATCGGCAAAATCTGCATATCTGTCTGAAATTTAGTTATTGCTGAGCATAAACATTAATTAAAGCTCGCATCGGCTATTTCTACAATTGTTGTAAATATCATTCGATTCTTCTGCTCTATTACGACATTTTAATATCAAGTATTCTTGCTTTCTTGGGTGTATGGAATTTATTTCAATTTTATTTAGATTAAAATATGAATCCACCGAATCTTGGAAATGGCGATTTTTCCTATCAATTAAATTTCCACGCAATTTAGATAGGTTAAATCAATTGCAGTTACCCCGCTTGATACGATATGGTGTTGAAAAAATGCCCATGACTCACTCACTGTTTTACCGGGATTTTGAATTTCCTCTGCAACTGACCACGTGTAATTACTTTCGCTTTTACAACTCTATATATGCTAAGTGTCATTGCTTCACTGCAAATGTGTCCCATAATTATTCTAATCATTTTCCTACACACAATATCACATCAAACAGGGAATATCTCAGTTTTTTAAAAAATTTGACCGGGACTTTACTACGAAACTATTTCTTTCATTTCGAAACTATTTCCTTCAACCTTAAAATAAGAAGCTTACAAAATACATTAAATGTTGTGGAATATGGTGGCTCAGTGGCTAGCGTGTCCGACCTTCATACTAATGGTTTTGGGATCGAGCCCAGATGGAGGAACTATTATTTTTTTTTTTTGGCATTTTGGTTTTTTTTTTAATAGAAAAATATCCTTCTTATAGAAAAATAGAGAAGAACGGAAGACCTTATTTGTTGCTGTAGCAACAAGAGTTTCTAGTCTTTTTTTTATTATTATTATTTTTTTCCCTTTTTGTTTCGACGATTTCTCAGAGATGGCTGGACGGATTCTCATGAAATTTTCAGAGATGATAGAGAGTGGAAATATCTTGCAATTGCAGTTTTCAGTTTTTCATACTCACTTCCGGTCGTCAGATATGATCGATTTCCGTCTTTTTCAAAAAAGTTTTGTCCGAATCATATCTGAGAAACGGTAAGAGATTAAGACACCAAACTTATACGAGTAATAGATCTTGATAAGTAGGCAAAACCAATTGGGTTAACATTGTCCGCCGTCACTTCCGGTCGTCACAGGAAGTGATCAAAGAAATCGAAAATTTCAACTTTTTCTTTTTTGAAACTTTTTTGCATCACATTATAGCATGTTATTCGTAGTTTTTGAAATATGTCAGTCCCACCGGAAATAAAAACGACAACTTCCGGTTATAAGAGAAAAACAGCATATTTTGAGTATTTTTCTTTCCCATAAATATTTTTCATAGATATAGTATTTGTAATGATTTTTGGATATGTTATGGAGACTGTAAATGACTACAGTAACTTCAAATATCTTTTTAAAATTCACTTCCGGTCGCGTGATTTCCTGTCCTCAAAATGAGAAGTTATTATAGCTATATCTCGTAAACGGTAAAAGATGAAGACACCAAACTTATAGGAGTGGTAGATCTTGATGGAAAGGCAAAATCATGTGGGTTAACATTGTCTGTCGTCACTTCCGGTCGTCACAGGAAGCGGTCAAAAAATCGAAAATTTCAACTTTTCTTTTATGAAATAGTTTATTGCATCACGTGATATCATCTTATTTGTTGTTTCAAAATATATCAGTCCCACCGGAAACAAAAACGACAACTTCCGGTTATAAGAGAAAAACTACATAATTTGAGTATTTTTCTTTCCAATATATATTTGTTACAGATAAAGTGTTTGTAACGGTTTTTGGATATGTTATTCAGACTGGAAATGTCTACAGTATTTTCAAACATCTTTGAAAAATTCACTTCCGGTTGCGTGTGATTTCCTGTCCTCAAAATGAGAAGTTATCATAGCTAGATCTCGTCAACGGTAAAAGATTAAGACAGCAAACTTTTAGAAGTGGTATATCTTGATGAGTAGGCAAATCTATGGTGGATAAGATCGTCTGCCGTCACTTCCGGTCGTCACAGGAAGTGATCAAAGAAATCCAAAAATTCAACTTTTCTTTATGGAAACTTTTTTGCATCACATAGCATCTTATTTGAAGTTTTGAAATATGTCAGTAACGCCGGAAACAAAAAACGACAACTTCCGGTTATAAGAGAAAAAACTACTTAATTTGAGTATTTTTCTTTCTTGTAAATATTTTTTTATAGATGAAGTATTTGTAAAGATTTTTTGGATATGTTATTTAGACTGCAACTGTGTATAGTAACGTCAAATATCTTTGTAAAATTCACTTCCGGTTGCGTGATTTCCTGTCCTGAAAATGAGAAGTTATCAAAACTAGATCTCGTAAACGGTAAGAGAACAAAACATCAAACTTACAGAAGTGATATATTGTGATGAGTAGGCAAAACCATTTGGGTTAACATTGTCTGCCGTCACTTCCAGTTGTCACAGGAAGTGAACAAATAAATCAAAAATTTCAACTTTTCTTATGGAATCTTTCTTAGTAATACATTATAACATCTTATTTGTAGTTTCGTCAGTCCCACTGGAAACAAAAACGACAACTTCCGGCTATGAAAGAAAAACTACACAAGTTTAGCATCATACTATCCAATAAACATTTTTTTTTATAAAAGAGCATTTGAATTGATTTTAGGACATGTTATTCAGACTGAAATGTCTAGAGTAACCTCAAATATCTTTTCAAAAGTTTACTTCCGGTCAAAAGATTTCTTGTACTCAAAATGAGAAGAAATATTACGAGATCTCTTAAACTGTAACAGATCAAGACACTTAACTTATATGAATAATAATCGATGAAGATTGGGCAATTAATATAGGATTAAATGTGTCCGCCATCACTTCCGGTCGTCACAGAAAGTGATGAAATAATTGAAAATGATTTTTGTACATGTAATTAAGACTATAATTGTCTTAAGTAAAGTAAAGAATCTTGGTAAGGTATACCTACGGCCGTTCGTTATCCTGAAATCATTTAAAATATTATATGCCTATTCTAACATAGAGATAAAAGCTCATTCATGCAGATAAATAGAGGAAAACGGAAGACCTTCTTTGTTGCTGTAGCAACAAGAGTTTCTAGTTATTATTATTATTATGAAATGTAAAATTTCATAACCATAACTACTTGTTCAACAACGAATTCAAATCCCCACAAATCAATATTTTTTCCTTAAACCTGGAAAATACGACCCCACAAAAATATGTAAATCTCGGGCGATACAATTGGTGAGAGCGAATGCTTCACGAGTCGCAAAGTAAGGAGTTGACAGCCAGCCAGACGCCGGGTATTGTCGCTCTGCAGGCATGCTTATGAAGCTATCTTAGAACTAAGACATATCTACGGACGAACTTAGGATATATCTTAGTCCTAAGTGGGGCCAACGAAGCTGTCCTATCTTAGGAGAGTTCTTAATGATAGTCCTAACTTTAGGACTACTACGAGCTGTCCTAAGACATGTCTTAAGAGAGTAAGATGTCCTAAGTTGTAAACAAGTATGGCGTATGTTCTGTGGGTGGACAGACAGAGACGGCTTCGAAGACGGGATAGGATATTTAGGGACAGGGACAACCCTTTTGACTAAGAGTCAGATGAACGTATAGTCCTTAAAGGTACTTGGACACAGATTTGAAGTTTATTTTTTCTCTATAATATTACGACTTATATATTTTAGTGGCATTTCACACAAAAATTAATTAAAAATCTTATTTCATTTATAAGTTATTAAAATTTTTATTTTTTTGGCGGGTTTGATTGACACGTCCTTGCACTTTCACAAATTTTAACTTTATTCTTAATCCTTAGGAAAAATGGCAATCTTGTTGTGTATTAATGAAAAATATTAATACTATAATCCAGAAAATTCAGAGTAGACATGTTCGAAAGCAAAACAAGCACACAATATATTGTCAGTCCGTGCAGTTGTGGTGAGCAGACTGTGGCGATTAAACGCACAAACACCAAACAATAACAGGCTCTTGCTTTGTTTACAAAAACTGTGTACATAACACGATCGAGTGTGCTCGATTTGCTAAACTCTGTATACAACGGAATGACGATACTTGTGAAGGAGTTTTGCTTTCTAACATTTCTACTCTGAATAAAATTATATTTCTGGATTTAAGTTTTAATATTTCTCAATAATACACAACAAGATTGCCACTTTTCCTAAGGATTAAGAATAAAGTTAAAATTTGTGAAAGCGCAAGGATGTGTCAATCAAACCCGCCAAAAAATATAAAGTTTTACTATCTTTTTAATGAAGTAATATTTTTAATTAATTTTTATGTGAAATGCTATTAAAATATATAATTCGTGATATTATGCAGAAAAAATTAACTTCAAATCTGTGTCCAAGTACCTTTAAGTACAGACTTTCAAGGCCTTTGATGGTCAGTCTTTGTCAAATGTTCCAACACAATATTGAACGACCCAGAATGAGGTCATTCGCATTCCCTGTACTCGTACATAATATACCTCAGTGCTACCATGATCTGAAGTGATACAGGGATTTTTTTTTCATATGATACACTTACATAAAGGATGTTTACATTCAGTTTCACTCCCTTTAGAGGTGCTGCATTCTGCTGTATCAATACCACCATCAACGCCCTCCAAATCCCTGATACTTTCTCTTGAAGTGGTGTAAGGTCCGTACAGGTAGAAGGTGCTTTCACTCCTCCTGTCCCAGTAGACTCTCTGCGGTTTTGTGTGATTTTCTTTTCCGTGTCACTTGTATAGACGAGAATTTTTTCCTTACTTCTTCTACTGTTCTGACGTGATCGCTTGAGTTTCAAGCATTCACTTTTTCACATACAAGCTCCTACACGCGTTTTTTGTTATTATTCAAAACCAACTTAGAGAGTTTTGAAAAAAATCACTGTTTTATTCTTTTCCACCTCATCAAGAAGAACTTGCAGTTCATTTTCCGAAAAGTTTGGGTTTCTTTTACGGCTCATGTCTGACACGTGCAAATTATTTCCGAATGCTGTTCTTCTCATGTAGTGGAATACATTGTATCCACAGGGGCCGGTAACATACTGTTTTTGATTTTACATAATCACTTTATATATACAAAAAAGGAAAGGGAAACAACGTCAGCCCGAATTTACACAGGGTCGATCTCGGAAATATTTCGTATTTCATAGAAAAAAGAATGTAGCCAATTAAATTATAACTAGAAATCATACTACAATAAATATTCTTTAATAAAACAGAAACCTCGTTACTTTTTATAGCGTTTAAGTTGGGTAATACTAACTCGATATCCCGTTGTGCGAGTCGATGTACTTTAAGTCGTCCACTAAAACGAGGCAAAATTCGCACATTTTTCTCCAGTTGAAGTCTTTCCAGAGATGGAAAACACGAAGTAAAGATCCAGCGTTCACGAAAATCATTTTTTTCTTTTGTTAATTGCAATTTAAAGGTACAACATCTCCGATTTGAATAAATACGGTAGCTTTTTTCGTTCACAGAGAGGCTCGAGCCCAGAACAGACGACATTTTGGAAAAACCCATGATTGGTAAAAGGCGGAGCGTGATTGGTCAGATCTGTTCTAGAAAAGCACCATTGACCAATCACATCTCGCGTTAAATATTGGATGCAATGTTTAGCGAATTTAGTGGACGACTTAAACTACATCACTTGCATGACAGGATATCGGATCTGCAAAACACGACTTTACACGATTCTTAAATGACCACGATGGTATTTTTATTAAAGAGTGATTATTACTGAATGATCCCAGACGTTATTTCACTAACTGCAAGGTATTTTATTGAAAACACGAGTCATTTCCGAGATCGACCCTGTGTAAATTCGAGCTGACGTTGTTTCCCTTTCTCTTTTTGTATACATATAGTGATTACGTAAAATCAAATACAGTATGTTACAGGCCCCTGTGATTGTATCTAAGAACAATAGGGACCCCCAAAAGATTTATTCAAAACGGACCGGTTCCAACATAGCTCGGACATGAGTGAATAAGCAGTGGCTTCTCTTGTATAATCCCATGTTAAATTTCAAAATGAAGCTGTTTCTTTCTCTCACCCCCCCCCTTTCCTTTCAAAAATTTAATTTTTGTACAGTGATGAGAATATGTATGAACATATGACATAAAAAATCAACACAAACATTGTACCCTGTGAATGTATGTATATGCCTGTACAAATCTAAATTCTTTTAAGAACTAAGGAGGAACTTCCTCTACGACCCCCCCCCTTCCATTACGTACATATGTATATTATTATAGAAACTTTAAATAAAAACTTCCTGTAGTTATTGTTTTACAACAAAAGAAAATGGCTAAGATGGAATTTACGACATCTTAACCTAGTATATTCCTAAGATGCTTTCGTTTTACACCCTAAGACGTATCTTAAGATATTCCTAAGATATGTCCTAAGAAATATCCTAAGACACGTCTTAAGACACATCTTAGGAAATTTTCATAAGCATGCCTGCTGCTCTGTAGGCAATACAAAGAAATAATAATGTGATCAGCGAGTCGTCAACAAAATTACTTAAACTTAAATATCACTCTTATCCTTCACACAAGTATATCCTAAAGTTAATTCCGGTAGTAAAAGGATGTCGGGGTTCCTCATTGACATCAATTCCATTTTCATGTTTTTAAGTAAAAAAAAAAAACTTTTTAGTGTGAAAAGTGAAGGTAACAAAAAATTGAAAGCGTTTTGAAATTATTATACTTCTGCTACAGTTGATAAGAATGGAGTAAAAGAAGACTGTACTAAGAGAGATAAATCCAATACACTTTAGCAGTTTCTGATTGCTACGAACGATGTTCTAGGATGCAATTCTTTGTATCGGGTTTTGGTTTTAAGAAATGATGTTACCATGGTAACAAAGAGATTTCGAAAATATATCTTTACTACTGTACAAACAGTGAAGTATTTTTTCATTGCAGCATCCTCTGTGAAACGGGACCTCAGTTTATATGGTCTCTTCCGAAGGACTTTTTCCATGTCGAGCCAGCGACGCAAGGATCATATACTTACTTTGCCTTTCTATAGCAAGAGATCTAATTACTGCGCCAAGCAGGCGACTTAAAGAAAGAAGTAGTAAAGAAACATTTTTTTTGCCCCCTCCCATTTTAAAAAAAAAAATTTCGAATACCGTCTTTATTCTAATGAAAACTTGTTTGAACAACTTATTTCTTGTGATGGTGCTTATTATATATTAACTAAAAATTCGATATAGTATTTTCAGTATTTGATTAACAACATGTTAAAAATAAAAAAAAAAGTAAAGTGACCGAACAGTGATCGATCTCATTAAAACTTCCGACTAAACAAGACAGTGACCAGGGCGTAACCAAGGGTATTCTAAAGGTAGGATCAGTTGCCAAAGAAGACTAAGCATCCCCTGTTGTCACCCGTCGTGAGCCCTATTTTCTTATTAGGTAATTGTTAGAATAATTATCATGTGTTCATGTACAGTATGGGTAAATGAAGCGTGTTTTGGGACATCTGAGCCATTTTTTTTAAATTCTGAGAATTATCACAAACTTACCAAGTCTGTCCTAGACTAGCATAAACAATTTAAACATTTGACTATATCTGAAGACTAAACTGATATGCAGACGTTATGTTTGCCCTGTATGCCGTTCGTTTTGTTTACTGGATTTATTTTATCAGATTGATCATTAAATTGAAAACCTTTTTCAATTAAATTGATATTTCCATCATAGTGTTATATTTTCTATTCTCGTTTGATATAGACCTACGGTATCCGTTTGCGTGAGATCAGGTTAAATTTCATGTTCACACTTATAAACAATTATACTGCTTATAAGCTCACGTTGTCGCATTACTGAATATAAATTTCACTTGGATTGTGTGGTCCTAGAAAAAAAGACACTTGGATGTCCTCACACGTACATCTACTTTCATGTCGTGGCCAATAGTTGAAATGTAGAAGCTCTAATGCCGGAAAATAAGGTTCAGCTTACACTTTTGGGAAGGCCAGTATGTGATAGGTATTTCAACCTAGCTATAACTGACAAACAAAAACAACTTTGTTTCCAAAAATCAATATATATCTTTATATTGAGTAAATAATATTTTAAACATGTGGTAAATGCATTTTAAGTTACTAATGTTATATGTGTTAATAAATTTATAAATGCAATGTCACTGTCAATTTGGTATTTACATGGAAAGATAACAGGTGAATATTCACGACCTAAATTTTGACAGGCACCCGCTATCGGTTCGTATTCTGACCAGCTAGCCTTTTTATTTAATTTTTTTTTAAAAAGGTCATCAAGGTAAGTTGTGCATTGCATAAAATGTGCAAAATTTCACTAACAATTAATTAATGCGTTTGGAATATTTTGATGTCCCTTGTTAAGCCTCTTTGGCGTTCTTTGAATGTCAACTTCCGGGTGAACGTGTAACGAAATCGTATTTCTAATTTTGATCAACATGAAAGCGTGTCAGTCCGTTTAGTCTGAATTGTATATAGAGCTTGTCCACCAGCAACAAGTTTTTAACTTTTTATGTCCCCAGATCGAAAGAAATCAACACGTTTATCACACAGCCAGTTTGCCACCATTGTCTTTTTTTTAAACTCATTACATACATAGTAAAAGTATTGTATTGATTCCTATTCAACTCAGACTTAGCTTTCTTGATTTGGTCGTTTAAGGTTTTTTTTTCATAAATTGCTACGGTTCTTCCTGATCTCGCGCAAATGGATACCGTAGATCCATATCAAACGAGAATAGAAAATATAACACTATGATGGAAATATGCAATTTCAAAATTTCATGCAAATTCTTTTTTAAATTTTGAGAATTGAAATGGCTATGATGACAAAAACGATTTAATTGCTCCCCGCGACAACAGCCGCTTCCCGAGAAACTAAATCTGAAAGCCAGAAGAGTTCCGAAATGGGACATGATGGAAAAAAGAAAATTGCTGGGGAAGAATTACCACGACTTACTATTTCACTAGGGACAATTAGCACAGAATTATTTACCTGTGAAAAACAGCTGTGTAGAACAAATATAGCAGATTTAATCGCCATATTTGTACGCATGTATAGAAAAAAAATATACAGACATATTTAAATAATACACATATTTCTCAATAGTACTGATTTACGAAACCTTTTTCAGTTTCTGATGATTAAGAACCGTACACAATTTGCAAGACACTTTAGGACATATATGGACAATTCTTTTTAATTTTGTAACAAAAAAAGCTTACAATTTCAGATCGTTCTAAACAGAACAAAATGTGCAGCAAATATCAGAGAGTTTAAATTGAATAGAATTTAGTAATTTATAATTCAAGCTAAAAAAAAAAATGTTGAAATATTTCATTTTGAGTATTTTATATTTCAAATTTCATTTTACTTGCATATAGATGTCCGGACGACAAAAAGCCCTCCTGCTGGTCTCTGGGATGGGTGGCGCAGGCTATGCAGCCTGGAAGACATTATTTCCGTGGATTGGTGACGATATCAAGACAATTAGAGTATTTTTGGAAGTTCTGAAAAGGATTGGCGAAAACTTTAGCAAAGGAAGGACAGTTCTGGATATGTTTGAAGAGAATGTGGTCAAACTACCGAAAAAGACATTCATCATTTTTGAGGATAGACAATATTCGTACGAATTTGTCGACACCATGGCCAATAAAGTGGCAAATCTTGCTGCATCATGGAACCTTCCCCGGGATTCTTCAGTCGCCATGATGATAGAAAATGAACCTGCATTTGTATGGACATTTCTAGGTGACACATAATTTTTCCTGAGCAAACGACTTTCCATAAAAAAAACTAACACTTTTATAATGACATAAACCATGTAATCTACTGTAGGTCTACAGAAGGCAGGACTTGTAGGAGCTTTTATTAATTACCACTTAAAGGCTCATCCACTCATACATTCCATCAAGGTCAGCGACGCACCCGTGCTCATCATTGGCTCAGGTATTATATCAATAAAAATGGTCATTTTGATGTTAATTCAATAAGTACATGCAATCTAATTTAACTTTCATTCTATGACAGGAGATGGCCATCTAGAGTCGATTCAAGAGATACTGAACGATTTACCCGACATTAAAATATATGTTCAGGGAAAGCGACAAACTGACCTCCCGTCAAAGTTCGTTGCCATGGACGACGTACTTCTTCGTACCCTTCCTGTGGCTCTTTCTAAGGTACACCGAGAGGGGACCACCTTACGCAGTCCCGTCTGCTACATTTATACCTCTGGTACAACAGGTGTGTACGAGTGTTATTTTGAATATTCTCTATACAGTAAACATGTTCATAACGAAGTGCCGGCGATGGACGATTTTGTTTCTTAAACCTAATTCCTTATATCCTTGAAATCACTTTAAACGTCAATTCATTTAATGCATGTTCGTTATAAACGTATTTTTACTATACCTAACTGGCCCTCGGGTGACAACCCTACTCAGACCTGATAATTGGTGATAATTGGTGATGTCTCCCATCTAAACAGTCCAAAATTGTATATGTTCAAATTCAGGTAATAATTTTATTGATCATTATAACTGCAGAACACTTGCAAACTGACATATTTAAAATTGTGTGAATTTGCAGGACTACCTAAGCCAGCAATAATCAACAATTCGAAAGCCATGTCTTCCTCGGTGTATTGGCAAGCGTTGCGCGCGGTTACAATGAAAACGATATAGGTTATGCTGTTACACCTCTATACCACAGTGCTAGCACCACGTTGTGCCTATTTAATACAATTGAAAGAGGTATATATGACTGTATCTTTACGTATAGAGTTTTATAGCATCAGTTCGTTTTCTTACTTTCAAGAGTATCTGGGTCTGTTTTACAAAAGAAACTAACGAATTAAACCAAAAAAATTAATTCTGCTAGAACTTTCTAATTTGCATTAAATTGAAAATGGTTTTAATCTTTTTAAAAGGAATGTAGAAAAATATTTTCATCATAGCAACTTTTCATACAATTATTAATTTTGCGAAATTTTACAAACAATGTTAATCACCGTGCATAACCCCACATATGGGGGCGCGGAATGGTGCCACCCGGGGGTGAGGAATTCGAAGCGGAATTTGCAATGTTCGTTGACCTGTTTAGCTTTCCTACAGTGATTGAGATGAAAATAATCCTAAATTCACTTACGACGGAACACAGTGATATCCCAGCTTACTGTTACTCGTTTCCAAGCTCGGGACTTGTCCTAGAAATACATGAACACTTCTGCAATATCTGGTAAGAGCATGCGGCAACGCAAATTTGACTGTTTCTTTGTAAAAATTGTTCCCTTTTATATCACTCAGCTTCATTTGATTTATGTGAGGGGCTTCTAGATATGATTTTGCTCCAGACACTCCAATATTTCGGAGAATTCCACCTCAAATAAAGGGGACAGACTACAATTTAAGTGTGTGGCACTCGGGGGTGAAGATTTTAGTGGAGGCTGGGGGAAGGAATAATGTTTAGTCATTGTATATCAATCGTAATTCTTAAAATCTGCTCTGTTTTAATTGTTTAGATCCTGGTACTTTATATAAATTTAAATTGGAACTGTCTTTTTTAAATGATTCGACAAATAGTGCTTTGTACAGGCACATGGCATCGTTTTTGAAAGTGGAATGGGGGACCAAAGAAAAAAAATTTTACTTACCTGTAAAAGTTGACAAGTAAAAAAAAAAGGGGGGGGGGGAGAGAGAGACAAACTCGAAAATCCTATCTCGGGGGGGGGGGGGGGGGGGGGATGGCCAATTTTTTTTTTTGGCATACAATAAAGGTTTAATTTCAATAATGAAAAATTTACTCTAGATTCTATTTTTACAAATTGAATATGATTTTTATATATCTGAAGCTATGGGTATTCTGTACGCCTTGTTAGCTCATCTCCTTTCAATAGTCAGTATATATAATTAACTTCACTGCATGAAGACTTCCGGTGTGGCTGCGCAAATGGCGTGAAGTGAGAAGGAGCAGAGGGTCGTTTTTTCTGTTTTCCTAAGTGAACATTAATATTTGATACGAGGCATTGCAGATAGTTTTCTTAATTACGTGAAGACATTCGTTTTAGGTGAATTTCAGGTATTTTCCTCTTTGTTAAATGCAACAGACTGTAAGTCACTACTTTGCACAAGGAAATTCGGGAAGCTCGTGCAAGATGCCGAAGAGAAAAGATACAGAGAAGGAGAGTGCGCAAAATGATGAGGTGTCAAATAAAGAGTTAAAGGAACTTTTCTCTAATCTAATACAGAAGTTGGAGAGTTCAATGAACGAGAGGCTTACTGCGCTTGACAAAAAAGTTGAGGAAACGCTGATCGTTATTAAGGATCGTTATTAAGGAGGAGATAACTGATATGAAAACAGCGCTTCAAAACCAAGATGACCGATTAACTGATTTAGAAAAGCTAAACACAGAGGTTATACAACCCCAAAGTAAAAAGGTAAGCCTTCTTGAGGCTTCTTTAAAAGAACTGCAAGATCATATTACATACCAAGAGTTAAGATCTCGGAAATACAACCTCTCATTCCTAAAGCAGAGAATGAAGTTTCAAACGAGGTTATTGTGAAATTTTTGAGTGAAAAATTGGGCATGTCAACAGCAGAGTCTATAATGATTAAAAACTCTCATAGGGTTCCAAAAAACCCCAACAGCAGTTACAAACCTGGGGCACCAGAAGCAGTCATTGTTAAATTCGTTCTTATGGAGGACCGTAATATGATACTAAATCATGCCAGAAACACTACCCTACCGAAAGGATATGCAATACGAACAGATCTACCCGTGCATTTGAAGAGAAAGAGGGCAGAACTGGCTCAAAAGGCATATGAACTCAGGAAATCAGGAATGAAGACGAGAATCCGTGAAACGAAAGACGATGTGATTCTGGAGTATCGACAAAAAGGAGAAAAAGAATGGCTCGCTTTTAGTGATTCCTTCTAATTGATCTAGATAAGAACAAGATTATTTGCAGGAGATGACAGGTTGTAGGAGTATGATATGGTGAAGGTTTTGTATATCTGTAAAGTGCTGAGTTATGCTACAGTTGGTATCGTGTTGTTTACTTGTCAAATAATGAGTATGTTTTAGATGCTATTAGAAAGATATATTAAGGTATGCTGCAGTTGTTTAAAAGTAAAATACCAGTGTTTTGAGCTTTGGATGATATCTGTAAAATTCAGAGTTATGCCTTAGTTGTTAATAACTTGTAAAATATTGAGAATTTTTGGTATCGTTATCTGGAACTACTGTGTTATGTCATAGTTGATAACTTGTAACATATCTACATGTAGTATGTCTCAGGATATATATTTGTTTGGCAGCTTATGGTTTGCTGTATAAATTACATGGGGACATATTGGTTTTTTCTTTTTAATGTAATAAATACCTAAATTTCAACAAAGATTACAAAGATTACTGGTAGAAGTTCATAGAGGAGCTTGTATTTATTATTATTTTTTCTATGAGAGAACTACGGTTCACTATCTTATTTAGGTGGCTAAGTTAAATTAAAAAGACCCAATGCGATGTAATACATGAATTTTCTTGATTTGTTTTGTTACCATACAGGAAGTATTTTTCATTTTTGATATATGTGTGAAAGAATGGAGAGTATGCAACATGCATATTTTTTTGCCTTTATTCAACTGTGTAGTGTAATCTATGACTAAGTTAAAAATTACTTCTGTAAACTGCAGAGGTTTACATGATTCTATGAAAAGAAAGGATGTCCTAAACTATTTAAGAAATTTTAAATCATCTATTTATTGTTTACAAGACACCCACTGTACAGAATTAGAGAAAAAATCAGTTTATGCCCAATGGGGTAATGACATACTCATCAGCTCAGGAAAATCAGATGCAAGAGGGACTTTAACCCTTTTTAATAACACAAATGAAATAAAAATTTCTAAAGTTTATAGTGATAATGAGGGGAATTTCATTATATCAAATATAATGGTGGATAACAAGTACTCAATCACTTTGGTTAATTTATATGGTCACAATGGAAGGATATGGAAATAACGAACAGTATTCAATCTCAACGTCCATTAAACAAATATACAAAATAAGTGCAGAGCAAACACGGACCTCCGAAACATCAGAGGTGGGATCAGGTGCCATGGAGGAGTGAGCATCCCCTGCCGACCGGTCACACCCGCCGTGTGCTCGTTGTCATAATCAGGATATAACGGAAAAAATCCGTGGTCAATTCAGTGTATAAATAATGGACTAACAATTGGTATGAAAAACGTCATTCAGCATTTCATTCAATGATAAATTGTATTTGCTGACAAGGTCATTGTATCGACCATAGAATTTACGAAATGATGACTTTAAACGAGACTGTTGATATTCTTGTTTCATCAACTTGCTTGTCAATAATTTACCTCGTTTAAGAAACTGTTCATACGCAGAGCATGCTCTTGCATATCGAATCAACTGAGATATAAATACTCCGTATGCAGGTGATGAAGGTATATTGCTGCATAAGTAAGGGAAGTTGATAATCCTAAATTTTAAGCAGAAATAAGTGATAAAATGGATGATTTTTTTGATACTGACTTTATAATTATGTGTGGAGACTGGAATGTAGTACAAGATTACCAGTTAGACTGTTACAATTATGTTAGAGAAAACAATCCCAAAAATAAACTTGAAATTGAAAAATTAAAATCAAAATTCAATTTAGTAGATCCTTGGAGAATCAAAAACCCAGATGCTAAAAAATATACATGGAGTAGGAAGAACCCAGTAAAACAGGCTAGACTTGACTTTTTTTTAGTATCAGAGGAACTCTTATCAATTATAAATGATGTTAACATGATGCCAGGCTATAGGGCTGATCACTCTATCATAGAATTAGATGTTACTATTAATGAATTTAAACGTGGAAAGGGTTTCTGGCGTTTTAACAATTCCTTATTGAGAAACAAAGAATTTGTGACAAATGTTAAAAAAATTATAAGGGAAACGGATAATGAATATCGTATTGATGAATCAATGTTAGGAATACCAGATAATCTTTTTCTTGATGTTCTATTAATGAAAATAAGGGATATGGCAATACAATTATCTGCAAATTTGACCCGAGAAAGGAGGGATCACAAAGCAAAGATTGGAAATCAACTTAGAATTTTACATGATATGTATAATAATTACCCTTTGTCAATTTATCTAGATATGATAAGTGACCTTGAGACAGAATTAGAGGAAATTAGAAAATATGAATTGAAGGGGCTATTGTTAAGAAGTCATTGTAAATGGATAGAAGATGGGGAGAAACCTACAAAATATTTTTGTGCCTTAGAAAAAAGAAATTATGTCAATAAAAATATTAGCAATTTAATCAATAATGATGGTAAATATGTAAATAAGCAAGCAGATATCTTAGAAGAAGTAAAGAACTTTTACAAAAAATTATATGAAAACAAAGATCAGGAGCTTGATGATGTAAATCTTGAAGACTTATTCCAAAACTTTGAGGTTCCTAAAATAAATAATGATATGAAAAACATTTTAAATGCTGAAATTACAAAACAAGAAATACTTCAAGCTCTTAAAAATTTTAAGAACGACAAAACACCCGGAACTGACGGTTTTACAGCAGAATTTTTCAAGTTTTTTTGGACAGATATTAATTCATATATTCTCAAATCCTTTAATTACAGCTATGAAGTAGGTCAATTATCTTATACTCAGATGCTTGGAATTATTTCTATTCTACCAAAAGGCAATAAGCCAAGGGAACAATTAAAAAATTGGCGACCAATTACATTATTGAACATTACATATAAACTCTTATCTAGTGTCTTAGCAAATCGAATGAAACCAATTCTGTCAAAAGTAATACATGAAAATCAAAAAGGGTTTCTTGCTGGTAGATATATTGGTGAAAACTCAAGGTTATTATATGACATCATACATTATTGTAAAGAGAATGATCATTCAGGTCTTGTTTTATTGATTGACTTTGAGAAAGCATTTGACTCTATTTCTTGGAGATTTATTTATAAAGTACTCAGATTTTTTAATTTTGGTGAGAATTTTTTAAAATGGATAAAGATTTTGTTTAGAGAACTTAAGTTATGTGTTATTCAAAATGGTATTTTTTCTGAATTTTTCCAAATGGGACGAGGTTGTAGGCAAGGTGACCCAATTTCACCTTACTTGTTCCTACTATGTGCAGAAATAATGGGAATTATGATTAGAAATAATAAATTAATAAAGGGCATTGTTATTGAAGATAAAGAATATAAACTACTACAATATGCTGATGATACAGTTTTATTAATGGATGGTTCAGAAGACTCAATTAGATCAGCTTTGTCTTTAGTCAATCAGTATTCCAAATTCTCTGGACTGAAGCCAAATTATGATAAAACTCAATGTATTAGGATTGGATCTACTGTTCATACTGATGATAACTTGTGTGATAAATATCAAAACTTGATGTGGTCACAGGAACCATTTACAGTGTTAGGTATAGCATACTGTGTAGATCTAGACACAAACACTATGTTTGATTTGAATTTTTTGCCAAAGATTGACTCTGTCAAAAAGCTTATATCATCATGGTCTAGAAGACATTTATCAACGGCAGGTCGTATAACAGAAGTAAAAACCTTGCTTTTACCTAAATTTAGTCACTTATTAATTAGTTTACCGAGCCCTTCTAAAGAAAAACTCAAAGAAATTGAAGCTATATTTTTTCATTATATCTGGAATACCAAAACGGCTAGGGTGGCTAAAAATATTATATGCCAAAGTTATGAAAACGGTGGTATGAGAATGACATGTCTTGATTCATTTTGTAAAAGTTTAAAAATTACATGGATTCGCAGATTGTTTGATAGTTCATGTAAATCAGCCTGGAAAGAATTGCTAAAAGATTTAATTCCTGACATTAAATATTTAGTTATCTATGGTAGGGATTTTTCAAAAAAACTTGAGAAAGATACGGAAAATGTTTTCTGGAATGATGTTTTTTCAGCATTGTTGGATTTGAGATTATGTATTGATGATCAAACATCTATTTTAAGTCCCATATGGTATAATCCATCAATATGTATAAACAACAGAAGTGTTTGTTAAAAGTCATGGCTGAGACAAGGTATACAATTTGTTTTTGATTTTTATGATACAAATGGGACTTTGTTAGGATACCAAGACTTTTGTAAACAATATGATTTAAAAACACCTTTTACAAAGTTTTTAGGCATAACAAATTGTATTAGAAAATTACAGTTGAATTATGATCATAATATAATTCAAAGAAATCAACCTTCCTTCCCAAAATTCTTACAAACAATAACAAAAAGCAAACAAGGTGCAAGAGATTTCTATGATGTTTTTATATGAGTCAGAAATACAAAAAACCAAGAAGTGAAATGAAATGGGAAAACATTTTAGAACTTAATGTTGATGAATTTTGGTGGAAAAAACAAAACATTCTGTTTTTTAACATAACAAATGATATACAGTTAAGATGGTTCCACTATAGAATTGTACATAGAATTTTAGCTACAAATACATATTTACACAAAATTGGTGTACCTGACTCAGATTTATGTAGTTTTTGTAAGAAACACCCACTTTGTCATCTTTTTTGGGAATGCGAGTGTGTTGCAGAAATTTGGGAAAATGTAATGGATTGGATGAAAGAACAGTTTGGAGTTGATATATCTCTAAACAAAGTTGATGTTTTGTTGGGAAAACATTATAAATATAACAATATATTCAATTTAGTAGTATGTATAATAAAAAAGCATATTTATAGAAATAGATGCAAAAAATGTGTACCATCTTTTGAGAGGGTCAAACAAGAGGTTATGTATTATTTTAATTGTGAAAAATATATTTATAAGAAAAATGGGGAAATGGGAACAGTTTTAAAAAACGATGGAATTTGATAATGTTTTAATATGATTAATATATTTGAAAAACAATGCAGTTACAGTGTGCATCAACTCTTCACTGATTATATTAAGATTTCAGTTGTTAAATATTATTATAAATATAATAGTATGCATGTTATGTAGCCAAAGGTGTGTGGAATTGATATATCAAAGGATAGTATTCACATTACTGATTGTGTAATATATATGTGTATTATGTTATTTAGTGAACCCAGGGCCCCAACCCTGGCACTATTATATACTTGGACATGTGATGGGGCAATAAAAAAAAAAAAAAAAAAAAAAAAAAAAAAAAAAAACTTCACTGCATGAAACAAAGGGGACAAATCAATTCTGTATACTCAGTACATGGAACATATGGAGATAATGAACAGTATTCAAGATCAAAAGTTCATAAAACAATACAAAACACGCGCAGAGCAAACACGGACCTGCTAAACCTCAGAGCTGGGATGAGGTACCATGGAGGAGTAGGCATCCCCTGCCGACCGGTCACACCCGCCGTATGCCCCTTGTCATGATCTGGATAATCCCTCTCAATTCAGTGTATAAATAATGGG
>NW_026930878.1:0-42482 GCF_032062105.1 Saccostrea cuccullata
GCAGCTTTGTCATCTTGTAATATCAGACAGATGAATTAAACATTTAGTGAATCAGATGTGAGACTGGAAAATTTCTAATTTTTCTCATTTTCTAAGAAAAAAAAATTAATATAGTACGTGCCACTATTCTGGGAGGATGGGGATCAAAAGGTTACAGAAATTTTCCCTTGTTTTTATTTATCCAATTTCTAAAATCTTCCCAATTTATTAGTGTTGTCTACTGTCCTAAAGTGTTATCATTCTGTAAAATAGTGGTTATATTGAAGACAATTTTATCCTCCTATATTATAGAAACAATTAACAGTCTTCAGGTATTGAACATTGCTCTGAGAAAAAAGATGAGAAGTTATCAAGTGGAAACATGTTAATTAGTCATTTATCAATTTTTCAATATTTCTACATTATCTTCTTTCCCATGTTTACAGTAATTACATTTACAAAATTTGCTTCCTCCGATAAAGTGACTTACACATGCTAATTTTTGGGATTGTATCTATTATTTGCAAACATATTTTATAATATCATTTGGTATTATATCACAATATTTATTTAGTTTAGAGATTAACTAGCCAAGTGTTGTGTATTTGAGATTTGGCTGTATCTATATATGTACACTGTACTAGATGCTAGCATTTTGATTAATTTAATACAAACCTTTTAATGTTTTCTTATGTTATGTAGTTTTATTAGTGTCTTTTGGTGTTGTGTAGTGATATACTGTATTTGTTCTTTGACCATACCTTTACTTGCATTTAATCATTTACAAATTATGGTGATGTTTTGCCATGTTCACCATCTGGCTGTAAATGTACTCACATTATTACAAACTTTTTTAGTGTCTTCTAGTGTTGTGTAGTGATATTTATGATCTTGGTGTATTTACAAACCTTTTTAGTGTCTTCTAGCATTGTGTAGTGATATTTATTGTCTTCTAGTGTTGTGTAGTGATATTTATGACCTGGCTCTATATACAAACCTTTCAGTGTCGTCTAGTGTTGTGTAGTGATAATTATTGTCTTCTAGTGTTGTGTAGTGATTTTATGATCTTGGTGTATTTACAAACCTTTTTATTGTCTTCTAGTGTTGTGTAGTGATATTTATGTTCTGGCTCTATATAAAAACCTTTTTAGTGTCTTCTAGTGTTGTGTAGTGATATTTAGAGTCTTCTAGTGTTGTGTAGTGATATTTATGACCTGGCTCTATATAAAACCTTTTTAGTGTCTTCTAGTGTTGTGTAGTGATAATTATGATCTGGCTCTATATAAAAACCTTTTTAGTGTCTTCTAGTGTTGTGTAGTAATTTTTATGATCTGGCTCTTTATACAAACCTTTTAGTGTCTTCTAGTGTTGTGTAGTGATAATTATGATCTTGGTGTATTTGCAAACCTTTTTATTGTCTTCTAGTATTGTGAGGTGATATTTATGACCTGGCTGTATGTACTAACCTTTTTAGTATCCTCTAGTGTTGTGTAGCGGTATTTATGGTCTAGCGTCTCTGACATTGACTTGTACATGTGCTGTTGAGAGGCCAGGAAGCTCTTGGTCAGATCTAGCTGTTGTTTTAGCATGTCATGTAGGGCCAGCATACAGGGACTGTACGTAGTCATTGCTGAAAAAACAAAACAAAAATTAACATCCACAACAAAAGTGTTGGCAGAAAGTAGCATATCTATGTAGCTTAAACATTTTTCTTTCTTTCATAACTACAAATGAGATTGAAAACATGATTTATTTGATCATAAAATTATATCCTAGACCTAATAATTCCTACTTTCTTTGTAATTACTCTTTATTTATTCTTATATATACATTTGAGATGGACAATTAAATATTTTCGAATTTAAATTATGCACTAATCCGTCGTAGATTTTGAAAAATGACGCAAGGTGTAAATCGGCTTGCATGGCGGTTACGCTTCGAATTCATTAGGCTAAGGAATCTATTTCGAAGGGAATATTTTGTGAAAGGCTACTTGTGAGAGTAATAGGAACAGATTGTTGTCAGTCATCAGAATATTTTATTCGTGAAAAATGATAATCGATGCTGAAAAGACACAAGAAACACGTCAGAAGTTTGATGATAAAAAGTTGGAGGAATTTCGGTCGCTGGATAGGGATGGATTGATCCGATGGATTGAGACACTTGTCCGAGCCAGTTAATTTGCAATTTGATCAAAATCATTCCACGGTTTCAGTAACTAAAGGCTACTTTCGTAAAACACTGATAAACACGGAGACACTGGCGAAAAATTGAACTACAAAACGCCGAGGTGTTTGGCATCATGGCATGATTGTAAAGATATTGTTTAACAGATTTAAACATTTATCGTGAGTAAAATTTAAAGATAAAATAAAAGTTTATCATGAAAATTTAACCAAAGGTCTATCCAAAAAATAACGGATGAACGTTAGAGACTGTGCAGCTGACAAAAGTGAAGAAAAATGTAAACGAACGTTAGGCTCCTAGTTTTCTCTATGTACACAGGTTGAATCGATAGCCCAAAAACTGTATGAAATACTTGTTTACATATAAAATAAAATAATTATCATTTTACTTGCTTATTCTATTCATTTTTATACATGAAAAGCAAGTAGAGCAGGTCATTTTATAATTTATTTACCGGTAGATATTATTGCGCCGTGTGATTAGGTCACGTATTGACCTCTGACCTCTGACAAACTTCATACAGAATTGAAGATATTTTCTCTCTGTATGTTTATATAATGGAGAGATACCACAAATGTATATATTTGATCATAAAATTATATCCTACACCTAATAATTCCTACTTTCTTTGTAATTACTCTTTATTTGTTCTAAAGTATATTTACCTTCTAGTGCTTCGGGGCCAATGACATAGGAGGCTATAGAGGCGGGGTCTACAAACCCCGGACTGTAGTTAAACCTGTAGGTCAGGCCTGGCTCCTCCGTCTGGAGTCCTATCTCTGTTGTCCTCAATCTCCTTTTACTCTCCTCCCAGGCTGGCCTTACTGGCTTCTGTCTGTAGAGAGAGGGAGACTGATGTGTACAAAGACATCAGAATCTATTTCTACTAACTGCTGTAATTTATTTTTGTGTAATTTCACGAAGCATCAGTCATGAAATAAAATTACTCGCTTTTATTTTGACAGTGTTGAAACCCATGTAAATTCTCTTTGTCAACCGCCCACTCATGAATATTCTCACGATTTGATGTTAAAGAGCTTTTGCAATAATAAGTACTCAAGAAAAATATGGAATCTACAGTAATGAATTGATTTATTTTTAATTTTGTTTAACTTCTGGCTCTGTATTTGAAAAGGGCATTGAAGAAATTTGAAGGAAAATGAGAACTACCTGAAAAAGCATATAATTTTCAGGAGTTCTGCTCTTAAAAATAATCACCTCCAGCTTGTTCACAAAATATGAAATTTCATTTATTTAATATTTTAACACTAAGAAGCACTCTAAATTTGTTGAGACTATACCTATCCATCATACATGCAACTTTAAGAATTATTAAAATTGCACCTTTCAAACTATCACTCATGTCCTTGGCATAACCAACAAACTAAACAGTGATTCCTTATACTAGTATTTACATTTAAATTTGTATTTATATGTAATGTCTCATTGACCTTGAACTTTGAACTATGACTCTCATTCCAGATCATGATATCTAATAAGATCATCAGCTAAACATAATTTATATTATTTCATTGGAGGATTAGAGAGTTGCATTTGTAGATCTAACAGGATTTTGTGACAGCAGAAGGAATGAAGGACAGAAAAAAGTTGTACAGTCAACCATGCCAAAATCAGTCAGTATGTGATGTATCTATTAGGGTGATATAAGGAGAACAAACCTCTCTGGTTTCTCGGACTCCTCAGTTTCTGTGGCCGTTCCCGATTCCTCTGTGATCTCAGAGTCACTCTGAAATGTCTCCGTGTAATCGTCAACATCAGTATTCCGCGAGGAAACTCGACTCAACCTCCTGTGTGAATCTCCGATACGCTCCGATATCGTATCATCAAAGTCATCCGAATAACTCCTGCGTAAACTGGTGTAATCCTGAGTTTTAATTTCTGACTCAAGGACAGAATGGAATGAAGTTGTCTTCCTCTTTGGAGGACCTATCTCCTCTGGAATGTCCTCTGACTCTGTTTTCACTTCCTCACTGGCCACGCTAGGCGGCCGTTCCTTGGGAACACCCCCCAGTAAATCCTCCACCGTCTGAAGTCCAAAAAACAAGTCATTCTCCTCCGATTTCTGCCTCTGGGGTTTTGACTTTTGGGATTTGAATTCATTTTTCTTGGTCTTTGGTTTCGCTTTGGAAGTCTCCTTAGCTTTTGTTTTGGGGCCTGAGTCTACTAACACAGGTTCCAAAGCATCAATATCCATCAGATTAACTGAAATAAGACAGTAAAACCTGGCACTTTATAAATTCATCATCATTATTTCATTTTTCACCTCCATATATACATTAGGTACATAATATCATTATCAAACATTGGCAATGTATAGAAAATTTTGTGAATTGAAAATAATAAAAAAAAAAAGTTTTTTTAGCCCCTCATATTTAAAAAATACAAATTACTAACAAATCAAAAGTCATTGACCTGTAAATGATGAAATGTTAACTTACATCTGAAGGCATCATCAGAGATCTCGTCATATTTCTCACTCTCTAAGATGTCTGATTCCGCAGAAGATGATCTGGAGGAGTGAGAACGATGCAGTTTGGGGGACCTTCCTCTTTTGTGGGGGACAGGGGAGGGGGACCTCTGATCACCTGGAGAGTGTGATGTGAAGGGGCCTAAACAAAAGGAGATGAAGGGGCCTGGGGAATGTTCGTCTGGCAGTGGGAGGTTTGGAGTCCGGTGACGGGGAGCGAGGTATTGTGGGAGAAGGTGTCCTTGGTCCCTTCTGTAAGTTAATCATAGAACTAGTAGAGTATGGTGCCATTATCAAATTTTCGAGTCGTGCATCATATCGATATATGTTTGAAAACAGAAGAGAATAAATAAAATTCATTTTTGTGGTCGACTAAATTTCTTTTTATGATAGTTTTATTAAAATTCCTGATGAAGTACTACAAATATTACTACATCTGGATTGAATCATTACCTTATGTTTTCCTTTGCCCCCTGGAAAACTTTCTGAGGAGTCCAGTCCAGCCATAAACTCTGCCAGACTCTCTTCACCAGAGGACAGAATGACATCAGCTGAGAACCGGGTAGAAGAGGCTGCAAACAACAAACAGGTAATAAACCCAATCTTCTAATGTGAAGAATTCAGAAATTAGGTAAGACTTTCATTTTATCAAATGACATATAGGATATTCATTCCTCATTTTTTATTTTATCAAAGAATTGTTGTTCCTATCTTTATACTGATCTTTAAACAGACATCTGTTCAATGACGGACCTTTCTTATCCTTTGCCTTCCCCACTGGTGTAGGACTCCGTTTTCTCTGAGCTTGTTGTTGTGGAGACGGACTTCGTTTCCTCTGATTTGTTTGGGGAGATGGACTTCTATTCCTCTGCGGCTCTGGTGCAGGTGTTTTCTTTTTCATAAACTTTGAGCCATCTTTCCCGATCTTCACACTGTCTGAATCAGCTGACCTTGGCCTTTCAGCTGACCTTGGTCTTTCATTGTAACTGCCCAGAGCAGACCCAGGCCTTGGGGTCTGAAGACTCTCACTGCTATCGGTCTCCAGGGTGAAGACTTTCCGCATTTCCGCTGACCGTTTGGCGAATTTATTACTGAGCGCTGATGCTTTACTGAGAGCAGAGGAGGACCGGGCTGATTCTCGGGGTTTGTTTGTCCTGGCCATGTCCCCAGACACAGTGGGGACAGGACTAGCATTAGACACCTGTGGCTTCTTCAGATACTTTGCACTCGGCTGTGAAGTCATCTCTGTTTGCTTTTTCTTTAGGAATTTGTTCCCTGATGTTATAAGGGGGCGTTTCTTTGCATGTGAAGAGCTTGTCTGTGTATGGGTATCAACATCACTGGAGATGGAAATTTCCCCATCCTCAAAATTAACTGTCTTCTTCTGTTGGTGGGATGTTGTTTTCTGTGTCAGGGACTTGATGTAGGCCTAAACAACAGAAGTGGGATATAGACTATATTATCAGCTTGTTGCAGGCCATATCAACAGAGGTGTCAAACAATCTCAATATGAAATCTGTATAACAGTATTCCAAACACATTTTGACAAAATATGATAATCTTTGACAATATGTGTATTTCTGCATAGGATTTTACACAGCAATTATATAAAACATAAATAGCAAATGAAGAAAAAACATTATTAATTTGTATATTACTGGTGATTTAATACCCTCCCATTCCACAGAGTGTTTTATACATTTTTATATACATTTCTATAATACATAAGACAAACCCTATTGATTGGTTGTAATAACATCTTTATGGTTATCTCTTACTTCTAAAATAATAATACCAAATTGTAATATAAACTATTATGTTGTAAGTGATATATGCTGTAGTATTAAAGAGAATTTGTGGGAATTTGATTTTGCAGAGAAGAGAGAGAAATGATTTTCATAATATGTTGTACATTGACTCCAGCTCCTGTTCTATAACTTTAAATTATCAAAAGATACTTGCAATCCTGGGTTTAATGATGAATGGAACTAGAGTTCGACATGAAATGAATTAATATATATTGTGTCGTTCAAGGATCTATATCTGTATATTTTAGTGACCGGTAAACAGTGATAACAATAAATTGGTGTTAAAATGAATTAACCAGACAAGAGTCGTACATTGAGGTCATCCTCCTCCTCGGTGGCCTTGGACACCTTCTCCCCCCTCAGTTGAGACTGGGCCTTCTGTAGCAGGGCACTGGTCGACCCTCTCTTGATCATCCTGATATCTACAACCAAACATCAAACAATTCCAAAATTATTCTAAATGGTTTACAAGACGTCAAACATAGAATAAGAAATCGTCCTATAACATATTAAAGGAGGTCAATATTCTGGTTAACAAAATAATTCTGATTATTCAGTACATACTTTTCCACATTTCAACTCACATAAAGTGTTGTAAAATTATCCAAACTTAAGGCCCTGTCACACCAAGCTGCGTTCACAAGGAGTCATTACGGTGTTGTTAAATTTTTAAAATCACCAGGAAATCGCAGGAAAATTGCACACATTTCTGTAAAATTTTCACATATGAAGATGTCAGGGCGTCCCTACGGCAACGGACACAATTCTACGGCGATCTCACGGTGTTCTACTACGTTCCCACGGAGATCTCTCGGCAATTGACTGCGCTTCCGTGGAGTTTTCATGGCGCGTTAGGAATTTTCACCTCGTGTTCATGGCGTTCTCACTGCGCTGGCTGCGTTCACAATACGTTCACAATGCTTTCTATACTCATTGATATATATTCAGAAGGAATGTAAAACATTTTTGTTTAAAGCTTCAAGTTACACCTGAAAAGACTTCTAATCATGCCGCTTTGAAATATTCTGTAGAAATCAAATATGTTTTATTCAAATAATTTAGTACTAAATTATTAATAGTTTTATGATTAAACTCCTTTTTTTACAATTTTATTGGTTCAGATGTGTTGTTAGATTTTCTTTGATTTTATTATGAATGTAAAAAAAAAAAATAAACACACTGAAAAGTTTTCTACAAAATTTAATTGAAGCAACAGAACAAGTTCTGGTGTAATTTTCTCTTCCATTTTTTTCACTTAAATGCTCCTATCAACTGTGGAATTATTGCTGATCTAATATGATCCCATTGCTCTTGTTTTGTCAGCTGGTTGACAACGCTCTAACAACGACGTGAAAGCGCACTGTGATCGCAAATGGACGCTGTAGAAACGCTATGGGAGCGCAATGATCGCAGTGACAACTCCGTGCTGTCGCCGTGTAATCGCAGTCGAAGAAATCAATATAGAAGCGCCGTAAAAACGAGATAGAAACGCAGTGACATCTCCAAGGACTCCGTGACATCTCCGTAACATCTCTGTGGAAGCGCAGTCTACTATCACTGCGTTCAAGCCGCGATCATGTGCGTCTTCATGGCGTTCGTACGGAGTTCCCACTACGTTGTTGGAGATCTCACCGTGCTGCTACTGCGATCATACTACGTTTCTACTGCATTCTTAACAGACTGCGATCACACGGCGCATACTTTGTGCATGTTCAAAGTGATCACTGTCCCTGGCGTTCTAGGAGACCCTATACGGCGTTCAGTGGAGATCTCGCCGCGTTGTCACAGCACTGTAGGAGACTCTACTGCGATCACCTCAGCGTTTTGCATTTTTTTAGGACGCCGTGCAGTCGCCGTGAGGACGCAGCCCCGGTGTGACAGGGGTTTTAGTTAGGCCTATATGGAAATACTGTTACTTCTTACAGTTATATAGACCACAGTACAAATATAAACAGTCAGATACCTGCATTCTGACTACATAAATATGTTGAGTCGTTTTGTAAAAATAATAATTATGTAGTTCCATTAGCTTTCAACCTGCAAGATAGTTTAATTGGTAACAGTCTGTTAAACACCTGTTTTAGAGAATGCACACTCAAAAAAAATATTACTTACTTTTACTCAAATCAAGTAAACGAATTACTTATTTTAAGTAATTTTTAAGTAAAAAAGTTTGTCACCATAGCAATCTAAGATTACAATTTTATAGTTATAGATGAAGTAAATAATTTACTTGAAATAAGTAAAAAAAAGAATTACTTAGTATTTGAAATACAAAGCTTTTTGGGTAATTCAGAAGTGGTTTTGAGTAGACATTTACATAATATAAGTAAACAAATTACTAATCATGTAATTAAATTATTTGATATTCCACGACAGAGAGTCGTACATTGAGGTCATCCTTGTCGGTGTATCTTAACACTTTTCTATAGTCAACTCATTATATTCTACATTTCCGTAAGGATGTTGATTTCTAGTTTCGATTGCTTATATTTTCATTAATTATTTATAATAGTTTACCTAAAACATTTATACTAGATTACTTTAAACGATGTAAGTTGGGATATTTATATCTCTTAACGAATAAGTCATTTAATTGTAACAAAAATTTCAGATGCAGAACTGTTTATAAACATTTGATTAATATTTTGTTTTATTAAAAATTATTTTCAAGGGCGATAATGGAAATCTAAGTAAATAATTTTACTTAAAATTACTTAAATTAATTTTTTGAATGAATTCTAATAAACTTTAAGTAATCAATTTACTTACAATAAGGAATTTTGTAAATTAATTATCCAAGTAATACTCAATCATAGTCAGGAAATCATATTACTTACAAAAAGCACTAAGCAATTTTTTTTTCAGAGAATGCAGACTTGTAGTTTTGAAAAAAAAAAGTATGCAAATCATGTTTTGCTGTCATTGTAATTCGTTGAAGAAGAAAAACAATAAAATGAACATACCTAATGGTATACAATATCACATCCTTCAAGGAAAATGGGATTAAAATAGTGTTAAAAATAAACAGTTACTATGTTCAAACATGTTTCATGAAAATATAAACAAGTCTGCATCGTTAGAGCGCTTTAAAATTCTAAAACTAAAACCAAAAACGGTATTTTTTCCGGAAATGTCTCGGAAAGGGGGGGTTAATTTAAACATATTGGCAGATTTTTTGGCCTCTCAACCTTAATTTTCACTTTCATTTGATTTCATGGGTCTATTAAAAACTACTAATCCTTCAAGCCTTGAAAATTCCCAAGCATACACTTGTATATATGCATTTTTCAAAGTCAGAAATATGGAATTTATTCATTGGTCACAGGTTGGGAAGTTTAAAATAAATTATTTTGGATGTTTCAAAACAAAAATTTAATTATTTGAGCAAAATAAATCCAGGAAGTTAATATTTTCTTCTTAATGAATAACTGCACAGATGAATGAAACCACTGTTATCAATTTCAACAATCTATACAGTCAATGGAATAGTTACTTGCACTTCAACATGGTTGTAGCCATATACTGTCTTAAAGTTGTGTGGTTTTATTTAAAAAAGAAAAAAGAAAAAAAGATTCAACTACTGTATTCTTAAGTATAACTTTCATACTACCACCTACTGTAGCCCTATCCTGATCCCTGGTTTCATGATTTGTAAAAATCAAAAACAGACACTCTTCCAGAAAGACTCAAGAGACTCAATGACAATTGACCATAATAATGCAGGTATTCTAAATCTCAAAGAAAATTATTTTACTTTACAAAGTATTTTATTACATGTATACAGTTGTACATGTGTAAAGCATAATTAAAAACGGTAATATCAAATATTCCTGATTCTATAAAACAACATAAATATCACAATGTTTCCACAAGTATCCACATATCAAGTTTGTATTGCAGCTATAGTAAGAGTGGTATTATTCGTCCATATAGTTGACATCTGTGTCCATGTCCACACAATTATAGGCAGCGTAATGGAGCTTCTCCTCACACACCTGGGCACTGAAACAGAAAAAGTCATTCACAAATCATACCCAAACCACAGAAAGCCCAAGACATTAAGAGATATCATTCAAAATAAATACATGCATAATTTTGATATAACAATTAATATTCCATTTGAAGCCTGTAATGAGACAGCATTGATACAAGGAATGCCTCACCTGGTGTAGTTTGGCAGGTACAGCATGTTAGCACAGGTAGAGGATTCCGGGAGACAGTCAATAGCATCACTGAAAAAAAAAGACGGGGGATGTACATATGTTTTTCCTAACAATTTTCACTTCCTCTCATGTATTTCAATACAGTATTTTTCTCCACATATTGCTATTACATAAAATTATAGGTCTATCTGAATAGCATATCACAGAAAAATTCTTTGAAAAAAAAAGATAAAATAGCAAATTTTTAATTCAAAGTTTTAACTTTTAAATTCAAAGTTTTAATTCTTAAAATATGACTTGATATTCTAGCAATATATTACAGATCACCTAGTACAATACTTCAAAGTACTGTTATTCTGGCTGGATGCAATTTGCCATGGATAAGAAAGAGCAAATTTTTCCGTTCTTATCTACCTTTCTGATAAAACTTGAGGAATCAAAATCTGCTGTAGAGTTGAGGTGTATTGTAGAAATCAACACTTACCTTTTACCTGAGGCTATATACACAGGAGCAGGTAATCGGCGGCGACCAGTGATGAAGCGTAAGAATCGGCTGCGATCCTCATTGGTGAAATTGGTGAGAGCAGACCACATGTATTTCACTCTCGTATCTTTCTCATCTAAATCGTCATAATGAACTGAAACAAAACAGTATCAAGTTGTAAAATGTTAAATGTACATACCATAAACTCCTATATATATTTTGTGAGAAATATTCAAGGATTTGAAAAAAAAACGTTAGCTCAAAACCATTTTTCGGTGTAAATAACAAACTCAAAGATATTGTTTTAAAAACATTATACTTCATTATTTTGAATTGTCTACCTTAACTTAAACTGTACTACCCATGTCATACTTAACTTTAAGCTTCAGTTCAAATTCTTCTGCCATCTTATACCGAAATCATTAAGACTACAGCAATATCCTATGGTATAAAGTATTAATAGATTTCTTACTTGATCGTCTAAGTGCCTCTATTGTTATATCTGGGTCACCACTCACGCGGTGCTCTACCTCCTGCCATGTCAACAGATCAAGCACCGCCTGTGGTACCACCTTAAGTAGTCCCCTCCTGAGGGCCTCAATCTGCAATCATTAAACATATTTTGTTAAATACATGTATATACACTTATATATTAATAAAGTAAAATATATTATAATCCTCCTGAGGGTCTCAATCTGTAATCATTAGACAAATTTTTCTTATTACACACAAGTCATACAAAAATACATGTATAAAGTAAAATATATTGTAATTCTCTTGTAAAAATAAATACATCTTTTATTTGGAAGAGTGCCATAAATTCTTAATTTAATCATCAAACCTACAAGTATCTTAAAGTCAATTTTCATTGAAGATTTAACTTTATGTGTATTTACACTGAGAATTGTACATGTATTTTTTGGGGTTACCTCCCTGTTTCTTCTTACCTGAGAATTGAACTCGTTCATTCTGATTTCCTTCACGGCAACACAATAATCCTCACGGTCCTCAAACTTTAGGTCCGCGGGATTCCCGTCCGTGTCCATCTTAATGGTGACGTGTGTACCGTCTGCCCGGGTCATGCTCCACGTTCTACCGAGTGCGCTAAAGTCCTCCTCCTTCATCTGTAGGAGACTCTCAATGAGGTGAACCTGTACAAAACATACCACTATACTTAAAACAATGATTTAAAGGTACAGAAATTCTGTCTCTAAAAGTGGTTGTTCATCTAAGAGAAGAGCCACCCTCTCCCACAGCATAAAATAGTTTACATGCAATTTTTATAAAACTCTAACCATTGGCAAAGAGCATGTCACATATTATAACTTTTTCATTTTTTTTTTCATTTTTGGAGTCCTATGAAATTTCTCAATTTTTCAATCATCCAGGGCACTGAAAACAGGAAACATTTTGTAGTGTTATAAAGAATAAAATTTCCTAAATATAATTTTAAACAAAACCAGACCTCTGCAGCATCTACAGACACATAGTCTCTGGCCCAACTAGTTTTCTCCCCTGATAACTTCTTCCACACAAATGATGGCAATGATAAAATCTAAAATTAATAACAAACAGCTTTAACATAAAATAGAAAAAAAACTATCATCTTTTGTCCTTGTTATCTAAACTAAGTTTATGATGAATCCTCTGTCATTTACCAGGTTTTCTTTTCCTCTCAGACACGCCCCCATCAGTTGACCAATCCACTCGTACTTCAGAAATTCTTTACAGGCAGGATTTGGAATGTAAGTGTCTCTGTTCACATTGATATCTTCACAAAACTAAAATTTAACAAAACTTGTGAGCTTCAATTCAGATAATGCAACAGTTGTTTGGTTTCCATCTCTTTGCAATAATAACTGTTGATTTCTTGTCAATAAGTAAATTTCAGGAAAAATTATAATAATTATTGGTATTTTGAAATTAAAAGTCACATGACGTTGCTACTGACCTGATTTGGTGACCTGATGAAGAATGGGAGGGGGACAGGAGTGTCACTACTTGTGGGGCAGAGCTCCTCAGCGATGTCTGAGAGACTATCCCGGAATCCCCCTCCCTGATCAATCACCCCCTCCGACATAAACTTACACTCCCACCACTGGTCATACCTGGATGACCACCTGTCAGGGAGAAACAATAACTTTATACCTTTACCTTTACACATGGTAAACACATGTAATATTGGTATTGTTTAGAGAGATATACACATAAGTATACATGTTATATTGGAATTTATTAAAACCAAAGTAAACATGGATTGGAAAGGCTCAGAATTACCTGTAGTTTAGAAGTTTAGAACTTCTGTCTTTTGGTTTCAGTCCTTCATAAATCTGATTAAAAATACTGTGTTTGTACTCTGGATCTAGACTGGGGTCACATCGATGTTCCATTGCTGCCCGACGATTTATAAATAACTTTGGCATCTCAATAGGTCTTCTGTCAATATATATCAAACATTATTTACACATTAAGGAGAGAACAATAAACTGATACAAATACTTAATACAGGTAAGAAGAATTCAATGAAGTTAAAGATGATGATTTGCCAAACTAACTCAAGACATGAATCCTTCAGAAACATCTCAATCAGGGTCAGTCTTTTCTTGGACAAAGGAAGCAGCTGCCGGACATGCTAAAATGAAAGTACCAGGTAAATAAATGTTTTGGTTAATGTTTAAACAGAGGTTGTTAAATGGAGTTACAGAGAAGAATTATTATTAACCTCCATGGAACTGTACGACCCCACAGTGTACTCCCAGGCTGGTACAATAAACTGTAAGACACTGTCTAAAATCACCACAAACCTGAAAAAAATATTGTAAGAAAACACTGTAAACTAGAAAGGTGATTTTATAATTCTGCAAAATGAAATGTAGAAAATATATAGTTATACTTATATATCATATGAACTGTGAAAGATTATATAACCACTGACAACTGAAGAAGGCTTAGAAGCACTCACAGATTTTGAAGAATAAAACATTTAATTGAATCCTATATTCATCCATCTAACTTGTATACGCCTATGTCTTGTTATGAAATTGTTTATCCTTTTCTTTCTAAAACAAAATTCATGATGTCAAAGAGAATGATTTCCTTACCTCTGTAGTAGCTGGGATCTTCTATACAGCTGATCTGGAGAATAAGACTCTAGTTTAGGAAATCTGGACAAGTTCTCTCCCTTGAAGAAATCTCTATCGAATCCTAGGTATCTCCCCTCAGATGATTGGATCTTGAGCCCCCTCACTCGAGTGTCTATTCCTCCACCTACAACACAGTTGCAGTGGATTCAGAGTCCTTGACTTAATCGAAGTTTTTTTTTCTAATTTAAAATGTCCAGTTGAAAAAACATTTAATTATTAAAACATAGCAGGAGTTCACAGTGTTCCTTTTTGTGATACATATGTATAAAATTGAAAAACATTCGACAACTGTTATTCATTGATTTTGTTACTGTGCTATAAACTTAAAGAATCCTTAAATACATTAAGAAACAAGTTTCAGCTTTTAATTGTGCTTTTATTGATGTAGAATCGATATCTAAGTTGAACATGTTGAAAGAGGGAAAGCTCTGGGCACATGTATTAATTACTATATTTTTCCACTCAGTTTAATCCAGAACTAACCTTTGCATTCCTTGATATTAATGGTAATGACTGGAAAATGTTCTGTCATATTCTCTAGTAATGTGATGTCCTCAACATCTGAGTATTCCCTACAATGAAAAATTAAAATGATTTGCGGTGAATTTATTTGATTTGGCAAATACAAAAATTTTATGGAAATTCATCTTTCAACAAGTTTGTGTAACAAGAGGCCCATGGGCCACATCGCTCACCTGAGAAGCTTTGACCATTCTGTTCTTTACCAGATTTTACCCTTGTTATACATAATGCATCCCCACCCTACCCCACTGATCATAATTTAGACATTTTGAAATCTACACTACCCCATGATCCTTCCATGGGCACATATGTTTCAGCTTTTTTGGCCCAGTGGTTCCTGAGAAGAAGATTTTCAAAGATTTTTCCTATACATTTCTATGTAAAACTTTGATTCCCTATAATGGCCCCGCCCTTCCCCCGGGGGTCATGATTCCTACAATTTAGAATTTACACTACCCCAGAATGCTTCCACATAAGCTTCACTTTTTCTGGCCCAGTGGTTCTTGAGAAGAAAATTTTCAAAGATTTTTCCAATATATTTCTATATAAAACTTTGATTCCCCATTGTGGCCCCGCCCTTCCCCCTGGGGTCATTATTTGAACAATTTCGAATCTACACTATACCAGGATGCTTCCACATAAGTTTCAGCTTTTCTGGCCCAGTGGTTCTTGAGAAGAAGATTTTCAAAGATTTTTCCACTATATTTCTATGTAAAACTTTGATACCCCATTGTGGCCCCGCCCTTCCCCTGGGGGTCATGATTTGAAGAATTTAGAATCTACACTATACCAGGATACTTCCACATAAGTTTCAGCTTTTCTGGCCCAGTGGTTCTTGAGAAGAAGATTTTCAAAGATTTTTCCTATATATTTCTATATAAAACTTTGATTCCCCATTGTGGCCCCACCCATCCCCCGGGGGTCACGATTTGAACAATTTAGAATCTACACTACCCCAAGATGCTTCCACATAAGTTTCAGCTTTTCTGGCCCAGTGATTCTTGAGAAGAGGATTTTCAAAGATTTTTCCTACATATTTCTATGTAAAACTTTGATACCCCATTGTGGCCCCGCCCTTCCCCCGGGGGTCATGATTTGAACAATTTAGAATCTACACTATACCAGAATGCTTCCACATAAGTTTCAGCTTTTCTGGCCCAGTGGTTCTTGAGAAGAAGATTTTCAAAGATTTTTCCACTATATTTCTATGTAAAACTTTGATACCCCATTGTGGCCCCGCCCTTCCCCCGGGGGTCATGATTTGAACAATTTAGAATCTACGCTATACCAGGATGCTTCCACATAAGTTTCAGCTTTTCTGGCCCAGTGGTTCTTGAGAAGAAGATTTTCAAAGATTTTTCCTATATATTTCTATATAAAACTTTGATTCCCCATTGTGGCCCCACCCATCCCCCGGGGGTCACGATTTGAACAATTTAGAATCTACACTACCCCAAGATGCTTCCACATAAGTTTCAGCTTTTCTGGCCCAGTGATTCTTGAGAAGAAGATTTTCAAAGATTTTTCCTACATATTTCTATGTAAAACTTTGATACCCCATTGTGGCCCCGCCCTTCCCCCGGGGGTCATGATTTGAACAATTTAGAATCTACACTATACCAGAATGCTTCCATATAAGTTTCAGCTTTTCTGGCCCAGTGGTTCTTGAGAAGAAGATTTTCAAAGATTTTTCCTATATATTTCTATGTAAAACTTTGATACCCCATTGTGGCCCTGCCCTTCCCCCGGGGGTCATGATTTGAACAATTTAGAATCTACGCTATACCAGGATGCTTCCACATAAGTTTCAGCTTTTCTGGCCCAGTGGTTCTTGAGAAGAAGATTTTCAAAGATTTTTCCTATATATTTCTATATAAAACTTTGATTTCCCATTGTGGCCCCACCCATCCCCCGGGGGTCACGATTTGAACAATTTAGAATCTACACTACCCCAGGATGCTTTAACATAAGTTTCAGCTTTTCTGGCCCAGTGATTCTTGAGAAGAAGATATTCAAAGATTTTTCCTACATATTTCTATGTAAAACTTTGATACCCCATTGTGGCCCCGCCCTTCCCCCGGGGGTCATGATTTGAACAATTTAGAATCTACACTATACCAGAATGCTTCCACATAAGTTTCAGCTTTTCTGGCCCAGTGGTTCTTGAGAAGATTTTCAAAGATTTTTCCTATATATTTCTATGTAAAACTTTGATTCCCTATTGTGGCCCCGCCCTTCCCCTGGGGGTCATGATTTGAACAATTTAGAATCTACACTACCCCAGAATGCTTCCACATAAGTTTCAGCTTTTCTGGCCCAGTGATTCTTGAGAAGAAGATTTTCAAAGATTTTTCCTATATATTTCTATATAAAACTTCGATTCCCCATTGTGGCCCCACCCATCCCCCGGGGGTCATTATTTGAACAATTTAGAATCTACATTACATTGTATACCAGGATGCTTCCACATAAGTTTCAGCTTTTCTGGTCCAGTGGTTCTTGAGAAGAAGATTTTCAAAGATTTTTCCTAAATATTTCTATGTAAAACTTTGATTCCCCATTGTGGCCCCGCCCTTCCCCCAGGGGTCATGATTTGAATAATTTAGAATCTACACTATACCAGGATGCTTCCATATAAGTTTCAGCTTTTCTGGCCCAGTGGTTCTTGAGAAGAAGATTTTCAAAGATTTTTCCTATATATTTCTATATAAAACTTTGATTCCCCATTGTGGCCCCACCCATCCCCCGGGGGTCACGATTTGAACAATTTAGAATCTACACTACCCCAAGATGCTTCCACATAAGTTTCAGCTTTTCTGGCCCAGTGATTCTTGAGAAGAAGATTTTCAAAGATTTTTCCTACATATTTCTATGTAAAACTTTGATACCCCATTGTGGCCCCGCCCTTCCCCCGGGGGTCATGATTTGAACAATTTAGAATCTACACTATACCAGAATGCTTCCACATAAGTTTCAGCTTTTCTGGCCCAGTGGTTCTTGAGAAGAAGATTTTCAAAGATTTTTCCACTATATTTCTATGTAAAACTTTGATACCCCATTGTGGCCCCGCCCTTCCCCCGGGGGTCATGATTTGAACAATTTAGAATCTACGCTATACCAGGATGCTTCCACATAAGTTTCAGCTTTTCTGGCCCAGTGGTTCTTGAGAAGAAGATTTTCAAAGATTTTTCCTATATATTTCTATATAAAACTTTGATTCCCCATTGTGGCCCCACCCATCCCCCGGGGGTCACGATTTGAACAATTTAGAATCTACACTACCCCAAGATGCTTCCACATAAGTTTCAGCTTTTCTGGCCCAGTGATTCTTGAGAAGAAGATTTTCAAAGATTTTTCCTACATATTTCTATGTAAAACTTTGATACCCCATTGTGGCCCCGCCCTTCCCCCGGGGGTCATGATTTGAACAATTTAGAATCTACACTATACCAGAATGCTTCCATATAAGTTTCAGCTTTTCTGGCCCAGTGGTTCTTGAGAAGAAGATTTTCAAAGATTTTTCCTATATATTTCTATGTAAAACTTTGATACCCCATTGTGGCCCCGCCCTTCCCCCGGGGGTCATGATTTGAACAATTTAGAATCTACGCTATACCAGGATGCTTCCACATAAGTTTCAGCTTTTCTGGCCCAGTGGTTCTTGAGAAGAAGATTTTCAAAGATTTTTCCTATATATTTCTATATAAAACTTTGATTTCCCATTGTGGCCCCACCCATCCCCCGGGGGTCACGATTTGAACAATTTAGAATCTACACTACCCCAGGATGCTTTAACATAAGTTTCAGCTTTTCTGGCCCAGTGATTCTTGAGAAGAAGATATTCAAAGATTTTTCCTACATATTTCTATGTAAAACTTTGATACCCCATTGTGGCCCCGCCCTTCCCCCGGGGGTCATGATTTGAACAATTTAGAATCTACACTATACCAGAATGCTTCCACATAAGTTTCAGCTTTTCTGGCCCAGTGGTTCTTGAGAAGATTTTCAAAGATTTTTCCTATATATTTCTATGTAAAACTTTGATTCCCCATTGTGGCCCCGCCCTTCCCCTGGGGGTCATGATTTGAACAATTTAGAATCTACACTACCCCAGAATGCTTCCACATAAGTTTCAGCTTTTCTGGCCCAGTGATTCTTGAGAAGAAAATTTTCAAAGATTTTTCCTATATATTTCTATATAAAACTTCGATTCCCCATTGTGGCCCCACCCATCCCCCGGGGGTCATTATTTGAACAATTTAGAATCTACATTACATTGTATACCAGGATGCTTCCACATAAGTTTCAGCTTTTCTGGTCCAGTGGTTCTTGAGAAGAAGATTTTCAAAGATTTTTCCTAAATATTTCTATGTAAAACTTTGATTCCCCATTGTGGCCCCGCCCTTCCCCCAGGGGTCATGATTTGAATAATTTAGAATCTACACTATACCAGGATGCTTCCATATAAGTTTCAGCTTTTCTGGCCCAGTGGTTCTTGAGAAGAAGATTTTCAAAGATTTTTCCTATATATTTCTATATAAAACTTTGATTCCCCATTGTGGCCCCGCCCATCCCCCGGGGGTCACGATTTGAACAATTTAGAATCTACACTACCCCAGGATGCTTCCACATAAGTTTCAGCTTTACTGGCCCAGTGGTTCTTGAGAAGAAGATTTTTTAATGACCCCACCCTATTTTTGTCTTTTCTTGATTATCTCCCCTTGCGAGGGGATATGTCCCTTCATTTTAACAATTTAAATTCCCCTTTACCCAAGGATGCTTTGTACCAAGTTTGGTCAAAATTGGCCCAGTGGTTCTTGAGAAGAAGTCGAAAATGTGAAAAGTTTACAGACGGACAGACAGACAGACAGACGGACGGACAGACGGACGGACGACGGACAAAATGTGATCAGAAAAGCTCACTTGAGCCTTCGGCTCAGGTGAGCTAAAAATGATTTACACCTTTCCGAAAATGCCTTATTTGTATATATTTTTACAGTAAAAAAAAATTTATTGAAGTACTTGATTTAGCAAAAGCTGCTTCCCATGAAATGTGCTGAATAGAATGCTTAAAAAAAATAGAGAAATGTCTTGTATATATGCTTAAATAATTCACAATTAGAAAGGTGTAAATCAATTTTACATTAAGTTGTCAAAAATTGAAATTCTCTATTTCTCTAGTTCTCTACTCCCCCAGTCTACATACATCCTGTTCATTGACGTAATACCTAATAAGTCAACCTCCACTGTGCTGAGCGTCTAAATGTCTACTCACCTATCTACCTCCACTGTGCTGAGTGTCTAAATGTCTACTCACCTATCTACATCCACTGTGCTGTGTGTCTAAATGCCTACTCACCTATCTACCTCCACTGTGCTGAGTGTCTGAATGTCTACTCACCTATCTACATCCACTGTGCTGAGTGTCTAAATGTCTACTCACCTATCTACCTCCACTGTGCTGAGTGTCTAAATGTCTATTACCTATCTACCTCCACTGTGCTGAGTGTCTAAATGCCTACTCACCTATCTACATCCACTGTGCTGAGTGTCTAAATGTCTATTACCTATCTACCTCCACTGTGCTGAGTGTCTAAATGTCTACTCACCTATCTACATCCACTGTGCTGAGTGTCTAAATGCCTACTCACCTATCTACCTCCACTGTGCTGAGTGTCTAAATGCCTACTCACCTATCTACCTCCACTGTGCTGAGTGTCTAAATGCCTACTCACCTATCTACCTCCACTTTGCTATCTACATCCACCGTGCTGAGTGTCTAAATGCCTACTCACCTATCTACATCCACTGTGCTGAGTGTGTAAATGCCTACTCACCTATCTACATCCACTGTGCTGAGTGTTGTCTAAATGCCTACTCACCTATCTACCTCCACTGTGCTGAGCGTCTAAATGCCTACTCACCTATCTACCTCCACTGTGCTGAGTGTCTAAATGCCTACTCACCTATCTACCTCCACTGTGCTGAGTGTCTAAATGTCTACTCACCTATCTACCTCCACTGTGCTGAGTGTCTAAATGTCTACTCACCTATCTACATCCACTGTGCTGAGCATCTAAATGCCTACTCACCTATCTACCTCCACTGTGCTGAGTGTCTAAATGTCTACTCACCTATCTACATCCACTGTGCTGAGTGTCTAAATGTCTACTCACCTATCTACATCCACTGTGCTGAGTGTCTAAATGTCTACTCACCTATCTACCTCCACTGTGCTGAGTGTCTAAATGTCTACTCACCTATCTACCTCCACTGTGCTGAGTGTCTAAATGCCTACTCACCTATCTACCTCCACTGTGCTGAGTGTCTAAATGCCTACTCACCTATCTACCTCCACTGTGCTGAGTGTCTAAATGCCTACTCACCTATCTATCTCCACTGTGCTGAGTGTCTAAATGTCTACTCACCTATCTACCTCCACTGTGCTGAGTGTCTAAATGCCTACTCACCTATCTACCTCCACTGTGCTGAGTGTCTAAATGCCTACTCACCTATCTACCTCCACTGTGCTGAGTGTCTAAATGCCTACTCACCTATCTACCTCCACCGTGCTGAGTGTCTAAATGCCTACTCACCTGTCTATCTCCACTGTGTTTAATGTTCTTTGATTGTCCTGTTCTCCACCTTGAACAACAATTTTAGATGGCACATAGTTATCATCACTTCCATCTATAGTCAACTGCAACTTTCTGTCAAGGGAATTTAAATGAACCATGTTGAATATGACTTAAAATAAGATGAGTACGAGTGTAGAAGAAGCTTTTTATAAGTTAAAAAAAAAAATTTATTATTTCAAATTCTGAATTCTGACATTTTTACTAATTGATCATCAACAAATAAAGAAAACGTAATAATTTTTATTCCCTTGATTCAGCACTTACAGTATGACGGTTCCTTTCTTCATTTTAAGTCGGATCCAGTGGTTGCCCTGACTTCCGTCACTCTCCCAGTACGTGTCCAGTAGTCCGTCAGTCAGACACGATGGTCCTGTATCATCATCCTGTTATTAATATAAAATAATCTTAGTCTAAGGAAAGGTTTGTCTGAAGCCATACCATTTGTAAAATGAATTTGTTTAACTAATACATTAAAATTCTATTTCATATGCAATCTTACTACCTTAAACATTTTCAAAAAGAATTTAATTGTCAAAAGGAAAACAATTCCTAAGATTGCTTTGCTTCTGGTAAGTGTCCATAAATCTAAAAGTGCAAATAACAATCCAGCGAATCCACATATTTTATGGTACATGTAAAACTTACTCCAAAAGTAGACACATGAACTGATTCCACGAAGTTTTTGATGCTGCCCAGGTGGTCGTTTTCTGGGGGTATGTGTTGGGACATGAGATGTACGAGAGATTCGTCATGATCCAGGGTCCAGTTGGGAGGAATCTCTCGTAACAGAGCCACACACTCCTCCTCAGGGGACGTTATCTTGTGTTTACCTGGGACAAGTTGTACAGAGAATCGCTGCTCTATAACATCTTCCCAACTGTTTAGAAAACAGATAATACAAAATCAGCAAACAAGAAAGTCTTTCCCTTCCAATCCTGATAAAACATTAAAACTGACCTGTTGATGACAATCTTTTTCGGATCTTTCTCAACAGGTACAATTGCTGGTGAGTCATCAGACACTGATTTGTTACTGTATTGCATGGTCCAGACATCTTTATCAAATACTTGGTATTCTTCTGAGGCATTTATTTTATACTGAAATTTAAAACTGACAATAAATTACATGTACATATATCTTTAAATGACTACTGTATATGACGCTGCTTAACCACAATCCATCAAATATGCTCATCTTTACTGAGCATAATGTGGGTCTTAGGAATATCATTACATTCATTAGGTGTGTAACAAGAGAGGAGAAAAGGCAGCTGACCAGACCGGGATTCAAACTTGGGCCCCCTGAATCTCCAGTCAGGTGCTCTACTGACTGTGTGCTATTTGGCCACAGGCAATCGAGCCTGGCTGACCGCCCCATTCCTCCCTCCTTAAAGGTCTTTGATCCCTCAAAAACCCCAACCCAGACTCATCCCTGGCATATCTCTCACCTGTCAATTCCAGGGCATGGCACAGCACCAAATGTAACAGGAGAGGAGAAAATGCAGCCGACCAGACCAGGAGTTGAACCCAGGCCCCCTAAATCTCCGGTCAGGTGCTGTACTGACTGTGCTATCTGGCCACCAGCTATTGAACCCGGCTGACCGCCTCAGGTGTTTTGATCATTTGATATGCTTAAAAAATAATTAACATCTACATGATCTTGTTGTTACCTTTCTCAGTTTTAGCCACTTTCCCTGATTGTCACAGAACTCCTCCCCCGTGGCCACGAGGCGGGACTCGGTGGTCAGCTGCAGCTCTTTGGGCTGGAACCCAGTCAATTTCTTGGTTTTCCTGGGTTCGGGGTAAAGCTTGATCGTCGTCTTACACTGACTCCGATACTCAACTTCTGATGCCACGTAACAGAACGACTCCGGCAGCGACTTCTTCTCGTGGAGACACTTCACACATTCCAGAAGACATCGGATCCGCGCAAGGCGTCGTCTTGGTGGACCGAGACCGTTGTGGGATTCGGTTAAATTCTTAGTCTGGGACATGCTAAAAGTTATATCAACTAGTCTGGATAAAAATATTAGCAGATGTCATAAAATAAACATACTATCATCACTTCTCTTTTTTCCTAAACCTTTGCTATTTCCCTTTTTGTAATGTAACCGAATTATCTCTATTCGCCGAAAGATCGAAACAAACTTGATTACCGAACCCGATATAAATTTGAAACGCAGAAATAATCAAAGTACCGAAAGTGTTTGTGGCAAAGCACGTAGCGTACTTCATTAACAAAGTCCTTTTTCTACAGCTTATTTTAAGGTAATTATCAGTCTTCTTTAGAGTCAACATTTCAGTCGCAATTTCTCTGGTCGATATAATGATCTTTTCTGAATATACAATCTATTATCAAGTATATGGATTGGCGTTTTTCACACAAATATTTGTTAATTTTTCACACTGAATTTTCTATACATGCTTTACCGTTTACTCGATCATGACAAAGGGCACATACAGAGGCGGTGTGATCTGTCGACAGGGATGCTTACTCCTCCATGGCACCTGATCCCATCCCTGTTTTAAGAGGCCCGTTTTCGCTCTATCGTTTGATAAGATATAAACATACCACCGAGTTTTGGCCGATTACGTAGCAATGATAATACAAGTAATAATAAAAATGGTTAAACTTAAAAGCTGGTCGCCAGGATTGTCAAAAGACTTCCTATTTTTGTGCTTTCAGAGACATTTTACTCTGAAACGGAGTAGGAAACATTTACTCCCAAAGTTACATGTATCCATATAATGCAAAAATCGTCATGTTTATACAATTGTGGCGTTTTTCAATCTTTGAGTGCCATTTTTTAAACAAGTTGGAGAGTGTATCAAAATAATAAAGAACAGTTAAAGATGAAAATTATTCAAAAGATCTTGCGTATCAGATGGTGTGAAACGGTGAAATGAAATAAATACGGAGATAACAGAAAATATTCAAGTTCAAATCAATTTAAACAATACAAAGCGGAAGCAGACAAACAGAGACCTCCAAAATATCAGAGGCGGGATCAGGTGCCATGGAGGAGTAAGCATCACATGGCGATCGATCACACCCGCCTTGTGCTCCTTGTCATGATTGGGTATACTAGTATACGAAAATACCCGTAGGCTTTTCGGGTGTAAATAATGGCCTTATAATAAAAAGGAAAACATCTGAGTAAATTTTGAACTTGGATAAAGATCTTGAGAAGCAAATAAGTTGCCCGGGAGATATAAACACCATAGCGGAATACTAATACATGTACTTACGAATAAATGTATAAATTCATATTATTTCCATTACAAGTAAACAAAGAAAGTTGAAAATGGAAAAGCAGAAGATATCTCATAGTCATACAGTTAAGTTGTTAGTTGACCTTTGTCGTTTTAAGCCAGTAAAGCATCCACATATGAAACAGATGTGTCATTTCGAGGTTCACTGTGATATACCGGTATAACGTCGACATATGTATGTACATTTCGATTGTTATTTGCCGTTAATAAATCTGAATGTCGAGCTGAAGGCCACTGCAAGGTTTGTTGTCTTTCGTTTCATGTAGGAACTTTTCAATAAATTCTGCTTCATAGGAATCTAAAATCAGGTCTTCTAGTTAAGGGACACAACAAGTATCCACCAATAATTCGTTGAAAAACTATATAAATATTGTCAGTGAGGAACTACAGCACCTTTTTAATGAAACATATGGAGATAACGAATAATATTCAAGATCAAAAGTCCATAAACAATACAAAATAGGAGCAGAGCAAACACGGACCTCCAAATCACCAGAGGTGGGATCAGGTGTCATGGAGGAGTAAGCATCCCCTGCTGACCGGTCACAACCGCCGTGTTCTCTTTGTCATGAACAGGAAATAACGGAAAATCCGTCGTCAAGGTAGTGTATTAATAATGGACTAAACTTAAGTATGAAAAACGTCAGTCAGCATTTTACTCAATGATACACTGTATCTGCTGACAAGGTCATTGAATCGACCATAGAACTTACGAAAAGATGACTTTAAACGAGACTGTTGATATTCTTGTCTCATCAACTTGAATTGTTTGTCAAAAATTTACCTCGTTTTAGACATTTTTCATACTTAGAACATGCTCTTTCATATCGAATCAACTGAGATATATAAACTCCGTATGCAGGTGATGAAGGTATACTGCTGCATAAGTAAGTGAAGTTGACGATAGAAAAGTTTAAGTCATCACGTCTACCATAGAGCTTGGTTGTTAGATTACCATTAGTGTCTTTTTCAAGTAAAATATCCAAGTATGAAGCAGATGTGTCAGACTCTGTGGTATCTTTTATCTCAAGCTCACCAGGAATATCGTATTACATAGGAATAGAAATTACATACCATTGTTAACTGACAGTACGTCGTCGATATATCTAAATGTCGAGTTGAAGGCCACAACAAGTGTTTTCTTCTTTTCACTTATAAAATTTTGCACAAAGTCTGCTTCATATGAATACAAAAATAGGTCTGCTAATAACGGAGCGCAATTGGTACCCGTGGGGATCCCAACAGATTGTTGGAAGACCTGTTCTCCAAAAACCACATATATACATATTGTCAATCAGAATAATCTTTTTTATGTCAACTTCAGAGTACCTGTGTGTGCAGTCAGAATGTGTTTTAACAAAACAATTTTGCAAATGACCAATGACCAGGTTCCATTTTTATTGAAAAAGCAGCTGTCAATGATATCAAAAAGCCTGGACTTTAATTTATCGTGGGGAATGGTTGTGCATAAAGTTGAAAAGTCGTAAGTTTTTAAGGCAATTTAAGCTGTTGATTTTGGTAAAATCTTGAAATTTTAAATGGTCCAAAAGTTCCTTGGAATTTTTGAGTATCCACATCTGATTCACACCATTTCTTGAATATATCTTTGCACAGTACTCTTGAAGTTTCTGCTTCACTACTGTTAATATGTTCGTGAGGAGTAAATATCATTTTCAGAGTACTTGTGTACAGAATCACAAGCTTTGAAAATTTAAGAATTCCTGTTTTAATTGAAGAAGCAGTTGTTTGTGATATGAAGATAACTTATTCTATTATTTGTGTTATTAATATGAACCTAAATAGGAAAAATCATTGTAAGAAATTCTTTGTTTTTTTTATTATTAAAAACAATTCATTACATATAGAATAACATGCAACATTAAATTTTCTTAATTTCTTGAATATTTTCGAAGAATTCAAAACAGGTTTATTTGTTTGAAAGATGTGTGCTTGTTTCAAATTTATATCCAAATGTAAACATGCATGAAAGAAAATGTGTTTTAAGTAATGACCAACGTCAAAAAAGTATTATTAATTTTTACGTAGGGCACATGTGTGTTTGCGTCCATGAGCTGTTCGTGTCGGTTGTAGTTCGCCTCCGCCATCACCGTTATATAATGTGATAAATGAAAGGCATTAAAATTGGGTAGTTTAACACTAGGAATTATAAAAAATACATAAATTGTTGACACTGTGTCTCTGCATTATTTACAATATGACACCGATCGACGAATCATCGAAATACAGAAGATAGTGTGAATTATTGTTTATTATTGACGAAATTATTAATAACAGAGATCAGCCCGATCTTGCTTGTTGCTTCACAGTTTAATGAAAACTGCTTCACAAAGTAACACCGATATTGCTACACCTCTGTGTTTCACGTAGAATTTTAATGAAAGATTCTGTTTGGCAATAATGTCAAATTTTCAACTTGAGCAAGAAAAAAACCACATGTCTACAGAAAATACGGTACAGTTTTTCAAATTTTTAAAAGTGAGAAAATTTACATGTACACTGTATTCAAAGAAGTTTTCACATTTCACTGCTATAGTGGAAACACTGGAATTCCTCCATTTATTTTAGCAATTTTTATCCGATAACGTAATAATAAATGTTAGGGATAAAGGACCCTCTGATCGAAAAAGTAAGACTTCAAAATTAATGAGCGATTGGTGACCCAACTCCATGAACTTTAACAAAAAGAAAAAAAAAAACAAGAGGCCCATGGACCACATCGCTCACCTGAGTAGCTTTAACCATGCTGTTCTTTACCAGATTTCCCCATAGTAATAAATATTGTGACCCCACCCTACCCCTGTGGGTCATAATTTGGAAAATTTAAAATCTACACTACCCCAGGATGCTTTCGCATAAGTTTAAGCTTTTCTGGTCCAGTGGTTCTTGAGAGGATTTTTCCTATATATTTCTATTAAAAATTTGATTTCCTATTGTGGCACCGCCCTACTCCCGCGGGTCACGATTTTACAATTTAGAATCTACACTACCCCAGCATGCTTTCATATAAGTTTCAGCTTTTCTGGCCCAGTGGTTTTTGAGAAGAAGATTTTTAAAGATTTTTCCTATATATTTCTATGTAAACTTTGATTCCCTATTGTGGCCCCGCCCTAACCCTGCGGGTCATGAATTTTACAATTTAGAATCTACACTACCCCAGCATGCATCCACATAAGTTTCAGCTTTTCTGGCCTAGTGGTTTTTGAGGAGAAGATTTTTAAAGATTTTTCCTATATATTTCTATGTAAACTTTGATTCCCTATTGTGGCCCCGCCCTACCCCCGCGGGTCATGATTTGAACAATTTAGAATCTACACTACCCCAGCATGCTTTCACATAAGTTTCAGCTTTGCTGGCCCAGTGGTTCTTGAGAAGAAGATTTTTTAATGACATCACCCTATTTTTGTCTTTTTCTTGATTATCTCCCCTTAGGAAGGGACCTGGCCCTTCATTTTAACAATTCTAACTCCCCTTTACCCAAGGATACTTTGTACTAATTTTTGTTAAAATTGGCCCAGTGGTTCTTGAGAAGTCCAAAATGTGAAAAGTTTACAGACGGACGGACGACGGAAAAAAAATTGATCAGAAAAGCTAACTTGAGCCTTCGGCTAAGGTGAGTTAAAAAGAAGATATAAAGCTAATAAAGAGAACGCAGATATGGATTATTTTTAATACAAATTTATTAGACATGCTTGCAAAAATCTTTTTAAAAAGTTCCTTCACAAAATAATTTCATTAATACATTATATATGCTCAAAATTTTATCTACTGCGCATTGACATCATTAAAATGCATAGCAATGATCAAAGTCACAGAACAGGTGTTATTAATTAATTATACAGTTTAAAAACTGAATGTTAAACTACGATGAATTTTCACTTTTCATTTCTAGGTTATTACTCTGTTCAAGTACAAATAGTTCCAACTGTACGTACATCTTTTCTCCTATAAACATCTTTTCTCCTATTAACGAAAAAGTGCATTTAAAATGCTCCACTGCCCTATTTATTACATCCTATTATAAAGTCCTTCATTATAAATGTCCTATTGGCCCAATTTTTCCGCAAAAAGAGGACGACCTTAATAAAAATCAAGGCTTGAAATACAACATGCACAATTACACACGTAGAGACACGAAATCAGACTTTACGCTCTTCAAACACCATACAAATCTTTTTGACGGACTTAATAGTTTTATCAATTTTAAATGACCCCGGGAGAGGGAGTGTCCTTGACACCTTTACTAAGGCCGAGCTGTGGGTCGTGGTCTTTTGATGACTACTATTTGTTTTTGATTGTATATGTTAATAAGACCCTCGTCACGTATGCTCTCGCTAGGATGTGTTGATAGGGAACGCTTCATATCTGCATGAACACCCAAGATGTTTTCTTCAATGTCGAGGTGATTTTCTCCCCTTACAATTCGGAAGGCTCCCTCCTCACCCCATTTCGTTCCCCAACTGTTCAAGCATATCTGAAATGTAGTTTAACACAAATATTTTAAAACAGGAGCTTTTCCATGTTGGTTTTCACAAACTTCAATCAATATCCAGTATACTATTTTTACTTTACCCAATATTTTCGAACACGTCCTTTGTTATCGATATCTTCTCCCCATCTGTAAGTTTAGAACAAATATGTTTTATTCAACTCCAAAATGAAAAAAAACCCTCTTTCTTTATACTTTAAGTTTTATTAATTTACCCTATTATCCTGACCGCCAACTTGCTCTGTACGAGATCCGCCCCTGTGTGTCTGTACACACCAGAACGGTACATGAAGAGGTCAGCAGACACTTGTAAGGTGGCTACAAACAAATCTTACGACATAATTATTTCAGAACTGGCAAAGTCAAACAGGAAGCTTAAAGCTCAAATGCCAACACATTAATCAAAAACCTCATAGTCTTAAAGGTCTGAATGAAATATGAAGATATTAATAAAAAATAAGTCATCACGAATGTCCATTCATAATATATATATATATATATATATATATATATATATATATATATATATATATATATATATATATATATATATATATATATATATATATATATAAATCAGGAGCACAGCAAAAACGGACCACTGAAAAGACGTTGGTGGGATCAGGTTCCATGGCGGAGTAAACATCCGCCCTTTACTACTTGTCATGATCGAAAAATATCTTACACTTTCATATTGAGTACCTTTTTTGTCGAATATAAAACTATAAACGAGTTAATAGCTTTATACCCAAATTATGGGGTTTGCTCAGCACGTGACAGAATAATATTCCTTCTCACCATGTTGCATTTAGTCGCATATACGAGTACATGTTGTTATACAAATGGGTGAGATTTGCAGATAATTCTTATTATTTAATACTTTTTTATTGAGATATGGAGATAACGAAGAGTATTCAAGCTCAAAAGTCCATTAAGCAATACAAAATTGGAGCATAGCAAACACGGACCTCCAAAACAACAGAGGTGGGATCAGCTGCCATGGGGGAGTGAGCATTCCCTGCTCACCGGTCATATCCGCGTGCTTCTTGTCATGATCGGGGAATAACGGAAATTTCGTCGACAATTCAGTGTGTAATTGCCTAACAATTAAGTGTAATAAATAATGAACTAACAATTAGTATGAAAAACGTTAGTCAGCATTTGCCGTGATGATAAATTGTATTTACTGACAAGGTCATTTTATCGACCATTGAACTTACGAAATGATGACTTTAAACGAGACTGCTGATATACTTGTTTCATCATCTTTTTTGTCAATAATTTACCTCGTTTTAGAAATTGTTCTTACGTAGAGCATTGTCTGATATAATATAGTACTTGAAAAATATATGAAAAAAATCGTCTTGGCCGTGAGTAGGAGAGAGCTATATGCGGACTCCAGATCTTGGCTTGAGACGATGTATGCAGGTAATAAAGATATATTGCTGCATGAATAAGGGAAGTTGACGATTGTAAAGTTAAAGTCATCATGTTTATCATAAAGCTTGGTTAATGGATTACAATTATTATAGTTTGCAGCTAACTGTAAAGTTTCACGTTACGTCACGATCTTTTTCGGCAGATGCATCCAGCGTAAACAATTCACGTGATTGGTCAACTCAAATTATCAACACTGACACGTAAATAGTCTGTTGCACGAGCAACCAATCAGGGATAAGAACAAAGTTCCAGTCGTAAAGCTTGCGGTTAGAAGGCGTGTACAATTTACCTTAAGCGCAGCTGTCAACTAGATCGTGACGTAATTTAAGTTTTGGGTAAACATGCAACATAAGGTATAGCTGCCTTTTTTCTAATGATGGCCGATCAGTTTGCTCAAGTAACCCTTTTTGTTCACCTCGACTAAAGTCACCGTGATCCTGAAAATTGCAGAATTAAACCACAGATCTTTTGGAAACATGGAAATCAAATGAAAGATGGAAATCAAAAAGATGGAAATCAAATGAATTAAAACTAAAATTGAGTTTAACAACCTCGACAGCACTGGCATATACAGAAGTCAAAGAACGTTTGGTGTAAAGTTGTGAGGAAACATGTATAACAGGGACTAAAATAAAATAGATTCCATACATCACAATATTGGGAGATCAGTCAGCTAGTCTCACACTAATTCCTCATTGTGATTACTTAGACACTCAAGACAAGTTTTTTCGGTAAATGCTGACAAAATCTTTGTTATTAAATGTTTGTACAATACATTTATCTCTATACCTGGCATTTAAAGAATTTCATCCTTGATTTGTCTTACACAACAGTGCCAAAAGTACGCAAAACTATGAATTATATAACTTAATTCACAGTCATAAACTGTCAAGGTATCAACACAGTAGGTTCATAACTGTCAAAGTGTGCAATAAAAATGCATATCTTTTTAAAGCCAAAAAATTCAAACAAAGTTTATGTTGATAGATGTCCTTTTCTTTGAATCCCTAGGTTCCTCATGAGATCTTGTGATGTTCAGAGGACACAAAAGTACCAGATATCCAGCTAAGACGATAAGACTAACTCGCCATTTGTAAAAATATGAAAAACTAGTAGTATAAAAATAGCTAATATTCTTTTAGCAAATACAACTACTAGTATTAAATATTATTTGGGTAAGTTAATATTTATTTTCGTCAAATTATTTCCCGATCATGACAAGGAGCACACGGCGGGTGTGACCGGTCGGCAGGGGAAGCTCACTCCTCCATGGCACCTGATCCCACCTCCGATGTGTTGGAGGTCCTATTTTGTATCGTTTTATGGACTTATGGTGTTGAATGCTATTCATTATCTTCATATGTTCCATCATATCAATTTGGTAGTATTTTCTGATAGATCTTATGCTGTGTTCCTTTATATTTAAAACAATAATATTTCAGATCAGAAGAGGGTACTTGTATCACATGATTGACAAAAGTAATTTTCAATACTTGGAATTGACGGGAATATAGCACCAAATAAACAATCTCAGCATACCTTGTACTGGTCCCCTCTTATATATCTCTGTTTTAATTTCTTCTTCCTATCACAGAAAGTGGAATGATAAGTTCGTTTGGGTGGGAGTAAATGAATACATGTGTGGTACAAAAAGGGTATACGACTGTAATCTAAAGAGTGATGGTTGTCAAACACTGGATCCTTTAAATGCATTCCTGGTATTATGTGTTCTATAATGATGTAAAAAGTGATCTTGACCTCATTTGGTCACAAATACGATCTCATAACAGCAGAGAAACCGGTCTATGAAGTTCATACTCACACTATCCCCGACTCTGTACGGTGGTGTAACGTACAGGACAATTTTGGACGTGGAAGAGTTGGCGTTAGGACACGTGTCCATGTTGTCCAGGCATCTGTCGGCAGCAGTGTTCGATTGAGTGACGTTATAAGGATAGCACTCCTCAGTCATGATACTAAAAATAGGTCTGGCTGAATTAGACAAATTAAATATATCAAAACTTATTTAAATGAAAACAGTTAAAGGGATATACCCTCTTCGTTTGATGAACCACCAAGCCTTTTCTGCAGATCCGCCCTCGCATCCTCTCTGTTTCCGCCTTTTGTCACATGACAGAAGATGCTGCGGTGAGAGCTGATTGGTCAGTAGCCCTTTGGATTCAATTGCCAATCTGTCAGCCGCAACGTCTGGGGAGATAAATGTAAATTTTGAAAGGCAGATATTTTCACAGGAAAATTTTATTACGGCAGATGGCACTCTGTGTAAAATTTACCTACTGTGGAGAAAGCCCAGGAAGATGCACAGTTTCTTTGGTCACGGACCGGGTGTATCCATGATTTCCACTTTTCTCTACAGTCGAAAAAGGACGGGAGATCACTCTGTATTTTATTCTGAAGCGAAGACATGTTCTGAGCTTTGCTTTCGGTTGCTATGCCAACGTTTTCTTTGATTCCATCAGTGAACGTTTTATTCCAGAAACGAGTGTAGTTTGCCGTTTCCCATCTGCAGAAAGCATTTAAAATGCATGAAATGTAAACACTGCACTTTATAAAATCTTAGACATCTACAAAGTGCCACAGAAGTAAACAAAAGTTAACTTAACATGGAAACCTACACGTTTGAAAAATGATCGATTAAAGTGTTGCTCTCTCTCTCTCTCTCTCTCTCTCTCTCTTACCCTAGGTTTTGTGCCGATTTGTTTAAGCGTTCAAAGTCGATCAGACAGGAATTGTTTGAACACACCCAGTCGTAGCGAAATAACTGTACCTGTGAACATGTGCTAGAAAAAGAAAACAAAAATACATTAATTAACTAATTACATTTTCTTCTCTTGTCAAAATGAGCCTAATGAATATATAATGAATAATTATGATGGTGATGACAGACAACACATATGCTATGTTAGTATTCATATTCTTTACAGAATCTCTGAGAGTGAATTTCAAATTGGATCAAGCACTTTATTTAATATACATGTAGATTTCAAAATGCTTTTAGAATTGTGATACAGTAATTTCCAATTAAGACAAAAAATGGACACTTGCAGCAAAATTTGTATCGATTTTCATTTTGAGTCTACTAAACAGATTGTTTTTCAAAATTAGTTAATCCTGGTGAATTTTTGAGAATTTTTGAATTGGAATACAGAGCAGAATTGCTTCTTTCTTTTTGGTCAAATTCGTTAGATGAATACTAGAATACCTTGCATGCAGTGGGTTATTTGAAGAGTTAATTCAATAATAAGATGTAAGTCATTAAAAAAAAATATTGTTCTTAAAGTTTACAATTTCATTTTGTCAAATTAGTTAAATGAGGGAAATAAAATATAGACAGCTATAACCGGACATATATGTAACACATTGATTGTTATTTAACAGATTTAATGCAATCCACAAAAATGTCAGTGAGGGACTCGAGATAACCAATATAGTATTCAGGATTTCCTTGTGAAATAACATAAAAACATATCCATGTTGAAATTTAAAGAAAATCTTTATTCAAAAGTTTATTTCATCATTCATCAACCAATTAAAAAAAAAAAAACCATTGAATGTAAAAAAAAAATAATTAAAAAAAAAATTTAGGATTGAAAAAATTATGTCTAATATAATTTTTATGATATATGTATAAATAACATGAATATTTAATATTCATCATTTTGTTTCCAAAAACAAGATAAAAAAAAGAACAACAACAACAAAAGCCAAGAGTTTTTGGTTTTTAATATTTCAATATTTTAGTTTCATTCCATGCATTCCAACATTATTATTTTGTTTACATTTCTTTTGTGTTTACCTATTAATCATTTCGAGAAGCCAAAATAAGATTATTTATGTATCAGTGCTGATTTTCGAATATGTTAATGACGTGTCAAGAGATAAATCATCCCTCTCGTTATGAACAGTTATTATAGATTCCACAAACAGCTGATTGGCATCAGATGCTTCTATCTCTCTTTCCTCTGCTCCTTTGACTATAACAATACAGATTTATCACAACACAAATATTCTTTGAAGAAAACTATTTATCACAAGTATGGAAATCCTAGATTGCATCTTCCAGTCTGTCTGTACAACATACTGGACCTTTTTTATGATCAAACATCTGGCGTTTGAAACCGCCCTTGTCTGTTTCTTCTTCTATCAGAGAGGTCACTCTAGTTTTCTGTGTCTTTCAGTGTGAAAATGGTAAAAAAAAATTCCGCACACTGACCTACATTTTCACGCTAATAACCGTAATGTTTAGATATTTTTCTCATTTTTCTTCAGAACAGTGAATGAAATTTAAAAGATTAGAAGTAAACATTTAGTGCAAAGGCGGAGCTGTAAATTATTCATGTAGTAAGGCTAAAAACTTAAAAATATTACAAGAAAAACTTTGGTGATTAATTTTGACATTTCACATTAACATTATGACATTTGAAGTGCACCTGACAGTCGTTGATCAGTGTTAAGCATTTCAATCGTTGTTCATTGATAAATATTTTTACCCGACATCAATCGTTAAAATCTTAGTTTATCCGACACAGAATGTTAATTGTTTATCATTTTATTGTATTCCAATACACAATGTTCATAATTGTTAAACATTTTATCGTGTTCCGACACACAATGTTCATGAAACATTTTATTGTGTTCCGACACACAATGTTCATTGTTAAACATTTTATTGTTTCCGACACACAGTGCTCATTGTTAAATATTTTATTGTATTCCGACACACGATGCTCATTGTGAAATATTTAATTGTATTCCGACACAAAATGTTCATTGATAAACATTTTATTGTGTTCCGACACACGATGTGCATTGTAAAATATTTTATTGTGTTCCGACACACAATTGTTAAACATTTTTTTGTTACCAACTGCACCCGTCCAGCGATGTTCATTCAAAGACTTAGTACTAGTATTTACCGATAGACAACGTTAATTGTTAAAAACAGTGTTTTCCAACAGACGATGTTCATTGTTTAAAATTTTGGCATTACCCAATAGACCATTAATATTCAAAGTTAAACATTTTAATGTTTTACAACAGAGACGATGTTTATAATTAATGAATAATATTAAATAGTAAAGCGATTGTTTCGTTCTCTTTACTTTATCTTGATACATCAACACAATAGTTAAAGAATCATTGCAGTTCTGTCTTTTAGTATTCTTATATCTTACCAAACATTGCAGTTTTTCCTGATGACTTCACTGGGTTTGAACTCCTTACCATCAAATACACATCCCGCTGAAACATCGAAAAAATCTATTTAGCTCGAAAGATATCGATGCATTGTATCAATTTATCTTTGTGAGAGTTAAATACAAAGATAAACATTGCGAGGAAAAGAAATATCAAATTCATTTTAAACGTTCAGCTGTTATATTTGTACAATTATTTAATATGGTAATGTTTTTTTTAAATAAGATTGAGCCTGAATAATATACGTTTCTTGGTTCCTAGAGTAGTGTTCCAAATGACCAGATCTGTTTCATTTTGGATGTTTTACTAGCTGACTAGTATAAACGATAAGGGCCAACTAACAACAAACTTGTTTGACAAATTAAATGGAATGTCTTCAGCTTTTCTTTCGTCAGCTCTTTTTAATAATGCAGAAACATCTATATCCGCATATGGTGTTTACATTTCCTAACCTTTTAATTAATACTCACAAGTCACAAGCATGTTCAAGGCATACGATCAATTTTAAACCGAAGCAGCCTACTGACAGATAAGTTGATGTATCAGGAATTTCAACATCATCGTTTAAAATCGAAAATGCTATGCTCGTTTTGACGACCTCTTTAACAAATTCAATCTATGATTGGGTCGTATTTTAGCAAACTTATTTCATACAAATTATTATGTCTTTGATGCTTCACTCAATTTAACTACTGAGTGATCAATACGTAGGGTGAACGTAAGTTTCCAAAGCTAACTGTATCAACGTGTAAATTCTCGTTCCATTTTTGGTCCAAGTAGAAAAATAAATTTCGTCCAGAGCAGGCATGTAGCAACGGGGGGGAGGGGCTATCCCCACTTTTTTTCCCAACATCACTTTTACTATTGAAAATGTTAATGGAAAGGCTGGTATCCCCCTCCTTTCTACTACAGTAAAGTAATATGAAGGAAATGTAGCATTGTATGTAAAAAAAAAAAATGGTAGTGAAAGAAGTTTGCATTGAAAACAGTTGGCCTCTAACCCCCTCCTTCCCCCTCTCTGATAATTTAGAGGTCTACGTTCGCTTTGCTCCAAAACTATTATGTTTCGATACATTTTTTTAGCTTGGACAGGGCAAACACGGACCTCTAGAACATCAATGGTGGGATCAGATAAAATGAAGGAGTAAGCATCCCTTGGCCAACCGGTCACAGCCACCGTGTGCTCTTTGTCATGATCGGGAAATAATGTGAAAATTCTTCGACAATTCAGTGTGTAAATAATGGTCTTACAATTAGTTTGAAAAACTTCAGTCAGCATTTGACTCAAAAGTAAATTGTATTTGCTGACAAGGTCATTGCATCGACCATAGAACTTACGAAATGATGACTTTAAGCGAGACTGCTGATATTCTTGTTTCAACTATTTTGTCAATAATTTACCTCGTTTTAGATATTATTCATACGTAGAACATACTCTTGCGTATCGAATCAACTGAGAAATATCCATTTGCAGATGAGGAAGGTACATTGCAGCATAAGCAAGGGAAGTTGACGATTGGAAAGTTAAAGTCATCACATTTGTCGTGAAGCTTTGTTGTTGTCGATATATCTAATTACATGTAGCATGGGGAATTGTTGTATATTAAGTTGAAAGACCATTAACGTCCTTTTCAAGTAAAATATTTAAATATGAAAGAGATGTGTCGGACTCTGTGTTATCTTTTACTTCAAGCTCACTTGGATAACTCTGTGCAATTGTATCTTATTTCAAGTTCACTTGGATATATCGACATAAGAATGGAAATAATTATTGTTTATTGACAATTAATCGTCGATATCTAATTACATGTAGCATGGGGAATTGTTGTATATTAAGTTGAAAGATTTTTTTTGCTGTTGATTCTGGTAAAATTTTATGATTTCAAATTTTCCTAAAGTTCCTTTCACATCAGCTTAACACCACTTCTCGAATACTAGAACATTGTTGCACAGTACTTCTGAAGTTTCTCCCTCACTACTGTTAAAATTCCGTTATATTATTATGAAATATTTTAATATAAAGTTAAATATCATGTAATCAGAATGAAAAAAAAAGAAACCCTTACTCAGATAAAAAAGAGAGAATGCAGATTTGTATCTGATGGGGCGCCTCGACACACAAAGGAGAGCGAGACATTTTGTTTATATGAATAAGGATCTGCACACCTTCTTAATCAGTGCTACAGATTAGTTGCGGGGAAGGAAAGCAAGAATAATACAAACAAATCAGAGAAATAATCTCTCGGGTCAAATGAACTCGGATTTGAAATAATTCTTTTTTTCTTTTCTTTTTTCAGAAAAGGCATTTTGCTAAGAAATTAGGGAACTATAGAAAAACTATTGATTCATTTAATGAATAAAACTCTTTTTTATAGAAAAAATAAAATACAAGGGACCTACCTTTAATGACTGGGGGTGCAATGCCTTGACACGTGGTGCCATAATCTGGACAACAGTCATTCGACGTCCTGTTACAGAACACGTCACAATAGCAGAGACTCTCCAGAATCTCCACCGTGCAGCCGTCGTCCCTCCCAGAACAACACGGGGAGGGCTGCCGGGAGGAGCAAAATGACCCCGGGGCGAGGTCTGCTCCCCACTCGACGAACCGTCTGTACCTTCCCCCCGTACACAAAGGAAGCCCCGACAGAAACAGGAGCGGGAATAGCAGCTTCCTCATTCTGGCGCTAGACCCCGCGCGAGTTTCCCGCCAAAGTGTGATGTAAGTTAAGTATCTTTGTATTTATCTGCCCTTCTATCCATTAGCTCTCGGCTTTAGTTAGATTTACATTTGATACTTTAGTGGGAACTCATTCAGTCCACAAAGCAAGCAATAAACCTAAGTATTTTATCTCGGGAACAAACAAACAGACATAAGGATAAGGCGGTCGTTAATGTCATTCATAGGTCATTTTACACCTTAACAATTTGTGTGGCAGCGTCTGAAAGACTTTACATTACCAGACAAGAGTATATTTAAAAGTTTTCAATTTCCTATCTTATATTTACTCGGATTAAATTACCGGCGGCTTACAATCTTTTAAACTACAAATTATAAGTAATATATGTGTAGATGGTCGGATAGAAAACAGAAATACAGTATACAAATACAAGCAAATCAGAAATCAGTTACACTAAACTAATCAGTTTCTAGAATCTTATGTTCTGATATACTTCTTTTGATACTAAATATCTTATCTAAAATCAAGTTAAGTTTATGACTTTATTCTTTATATCAAAAATTAAACAGAAAAATCTTAAGTGTAACATTTTTACCAAAATCAACAGCTTTTAAAAACTTAAGACTTTTCTACGTTATACACAACCAATCACCATCACTCACTCACACTCACTCAGTCGTCCTTAGACGACCAGCGACATGTACGCTACGATGGTGAGCTTGAGATAAAAGATACCACAGGGTCTGACTCAACTGTATTATATTTGGATATTTTACTTGAAAAAAAAAACGTTAATGGTAATCTAACAACCAAGCTCTATGATAAACGTGATGACTTTAACTTTTCTATCGTCAACTTCCCTTACTTCTGCAGCAATATACCTTCATCACCTGCATACGAAGTTCATTTACTAGTATCTCAGTTGATTCGATACGCAAGAACATGCTTTAAGGTAGGTTTCTGACTAGATGGAATATTCAAAGTACATTTGTTGATATGTCTTATATATTTAGATGTAAGAGATTTAAAAGACCATATTTTTCTTTCCTCATCACATTTATACAACTTTAAATAGAAATGGTAAACTGCGTTTGAAAACTAGCAGGGACTATTTTTTGGTGGAATGGTGGCGTATGAAAATTTCTTCTTTTCTGCCTCTCAAAATTATTATAGAATTGAATTTAGTTACAATTTTTACGCAATCAAAGATTAGACGAAATTTTCAAATATAAGTTAAATTAATAATAAGGGACTAAAGTTTCAAAATATATCAAATAAATAAGATTTTTCACACATACTAGAACTATGTTGGTTTTTAAATGCTTTAAATCTAAGTACAGATTTGAGCCAAAAATCCGTAAAAAGTATTATTTCTCTCTTAGTAAACGATCAAACTTTTAGTTTTTGTATCATTTTGTACATTTATGTAACAACTTTACTATATGTGAAAATTGGAAAAAGTTAAATATAGAAAGCATATAAAAATAACTAATAAATCCTAAAAATTTAAGAAAAATAGAGGAAATTCGGATTAACAAATATCCATTTCATTTAAATTATCCATGTCAATTCGGTCATATCATCTTATAGGCCCTATATGGTATCTTTTTATCCAAAAAGAAAAACATTCAATCTTTTGAATTACAAGTAGGGATCGCATGATTTGAAACAGTAATTTTTTATTCTTTATGTCCAGGAAAAAGGTAATGATCTTGACCTGACCTTGCCTTTAATATTAAACGGTCAAATTTAATCTCACTGATACCATCACTTAGTGATATTGTCCTCTTGATTCTGTGAAAATTTCATTAATTTTTAAATACAAGAAATGTGAGAAGAATCCTACCTTAAGTATGAACAATTTCTAAAACGAGTTACATTATTGACAAACAAGTTGATGAAACAAAAATATCAGCAGTCTCGTTTAAAGTTGTATGGTCGATACAATGTCTTTGTCAGCAAATACGATTTATCATTGAATCAAATGTTGACTAACGTTTTTCATACTAATTATTAGTCCATTATTTATACTCTGAATTGACGACGGATTTTCCCGTTTGTTCTCGATCATGACAAGGAGCACACGTGACCCTAAAGGATAAGCATCCACCTGATCCCACCTCTGATGTTTTAGATCCTTGTATGCACATTTTGTAGTGTTTAAGAGAGAGAGAGAGATCGCCATATGTATCAGAGAGAGATTAGCTGACAGATCTATATTCAATAAAACATCCAAGTATGAAACACTTGTGACAGTCTCTAAGGTCTTTTATTGAGTTCACTGCTTGGAAGAATTATTAAACAGTGCATCTGAAGTTTTTCCATCACTGGTGTAAATATTTTAATAAGTAGTTAAGAAAGGAGTTAATTAGGACATTTTCTGCAACCCGCTACATACTGGTTGTTGTTTGTAAGGTGCCTAAAGGAGTAAGCATCCCCTGTTTGCATGTCACATCAGTAATATACATTTCGATGAGAGAGAGAGAGAGAGAGAGAAAGAAAGAGAGAGAGAAAGAGAGAGAGAGTCAATAAAACTAATGGGATAAACGAAAGATTGAGCTTTTATTTTAATTTTTTACTCCGGTACTGGTCCCTGTGAAATAAAACAAGAGGCCCATGGGCCACATCGCTCACCTGAGCACCAAGGGAAGGACTAGTATAAAATGGCTTTTTATTGTAAAGTTTAAATCCAAAAGTAGTCCCATGACCAATCATGGATTTGCTATTTTTTAGAAAATGATTGAGAAGAAGATTTTTAAAGAATTTTCCTATATATTTCTATGTAAAACTTTGGTCGGCCATTTTGGCCCCGCCCTAGCCCCGGGGGTCATGATTTGAACAAACTTGAATCTACACTACCTGAGCATGCTTCCATATATATATGATGAATTATGGCTTTGTCATTCTGGAGAAGAAGATTTTTAAAGAATTTTCCTATATATTTCTATGTAAAACTTTGGTCGGCCATTTTGGCCCCGCTTTACCCCCGGGGGTCATGATTTGAACAAAATTGAATCTACACTACCTGAACATGCTTCCATATAAATATGATGAATAATGGCTTTGTCATTCTTGAGAAGAAGATTTTTAAAGAATTTTCCTATATATTTCTATGTAAAACATTGGTCGGCCATTTTGGCCCTGCCCTACCCCGGGGGTCATGATTTGAACAAACTTGAATCTACACTACCTGAGCATGCTTCCATATAAATATGATGAATTATGGCTTTGTCATTCTTGAGAAGAAGATTTTTAAAGAATTTTCCTATATATTTCTATGTAAAACTTTGGTCGGCCATTTTGGCCCCGCCCTACCCCCAGGGGTCATGATTTGAACAAACTTGAATCTACACTACCTGAGCATGTTTCCATATAAATATGATGAATTATGGCTTTGTCATTCTTGAGAAGAAGATTTTTAAAGAATTTTCCTATATATTTCTATGTAAAACTTTGGTCGGCCATTTTGGCCTCGCCCTTACCCGGGGGGTCATGATTTGAACAAACTTGAATCTACACTATATGAGCATGCTCCCATGATGAATTATGGCTTTGTCATTCTTGAGAAGAAGATTTTTAAAGAATTTTCCTATATATTTCTATGTAAAACTTTGGTCGGCCATTTTGGCCCCGCCCTACCCCCGGGGGTCATGATTTGAACAAACTTGAATCTACACTACCTGAGCATGCTTCCATATATATATATGATGAATTATGGCTTTGTCATTCTGGAGAAGAAGATTTTTAAAGAATTTTCCTATATATTTCTATGTAAAACTTTGGTCGGCCATTTTGGCCCCGCTTTACCCCCGGGGGTCATGATTTGAACAAAATTGAATCTACACTACCTGAACATGCTTCCATATAAATATGATGAATAATGGCTTTGTCATTCTTGAGAAGAAGATTTTTAAAGAATTTTCCTATATATTTCTATGTAAAACATTGGT